>NC_058135.1:295189170-295449349 GCF_016433145.1 Gracilinanus agilis | reverse complement strand
CTCTCTCTCTCTCTCTCTCTCTCTCTCTCTCTCTCTCTCTCTCTCTCTCTCTCTCTCTCCTGCCTTTGTTTCTGTCTTTCTGTGTCTTTATTTGTCTATCCCTATATCTGTCTGTGTGTCTCTGTCTCTATCACATACACATACACAATCAGAAACCTGTTTGGAGAGTTCCATTTATTGGATAGAGAAGATTTTAGAAAAGGATTAGACACACTGGAGCTTTCTGGTAGTTGGTGGCAAACTATGTGTTATATGAGAAGTACAATATCCACAGAAATAGAAAATACCATTTATGGTCCTCGGACAAGAACAGGAACTTAAGAGGAATTTGGATACCCAAGAAAAAAATGCTGGTATATCAACCTGGAGGGTGGGGTTGGGGATGGAAGTGAAAAGTGATAGAAAGTGGTCCATGAAACTGAAAACATTGACCTATGGTGGGGATGGGCACATCATGAGGCAGTAAAGGAACAGGGACATTAGTGAGTTGAGTAATAGGGACATAGTGAAGCAACATCCTCTGGGGAACACTTTCTAAGTGCCTGGAGTCTGATTGGCTGGTGACATTTCTACAGGAAGCCACAAGGGCTTTTCTATCATCCTGAAAGCATTTTTTCAGGCCTCACTTCTAACGAGAGGTTTCTGTCCAGAGCCAAAGGGCAAAACAAGATCACTAAGTCCATCATTCCAGGTGAGTATCCTCTTTCTCAAGGCACGTCTGCCCCTGCTTCCTGGATCAAAGGGCAGGGTAACAATTGTATTTATTATAGGAACAAACTTTTATCAGATATGTGGGAAAGGTTGAGGAAATTAGAGAATGAAGGGATCCTATTTGCAATAGCCATTTTTTTGTGCTGATAACAGAGTTATAAATAGAGGGAAATGTGTTACTTCCTCTCACGAACTTCTTCCTAGACTCTTTTCTGCATTTACATTTAAACATCTGCAATCCTCAAGTTAAGGAGATGAATGATAGTTGTGAAAGCATGCAGCAGAAAGTCTTATTCATCTCATTACCTTTATGATTCATTTTTCAACTGCTCCATGGCCCAAATATATTTCATTTTGGAGGATACATTATTTTTTATTGTATTTCTTTTGAATCATTTAGTTCTAAACTTTTGCTTTGGTAATCACTATGTAATCTCACATGAGCCTGACTCAGGTTCTAGCTCATTTTTTTTACTTTATTTCTAATTGCTGGTAATTTTTCTTCTGACCAGGAAGTTCTGGATTTTGTGTGACATTTTGGAGTGTATTCAATTTGGAGGTTCTGTAGAATGAGATGGATATACTCTTTCTAGTTTACTTTGCCATTATGGCTCCTATAGCTGTTAAATTCTGTTGAATATGTACAAATATGTTTGTTTTGTCATGCATTTCCAGATGTCCAAAGATTCTTAAGTTATCCCTCTTAATATTATTTTCCAATTGAGTCTTTTGTCTTGGATCTATTTTTTCCCATTCTCAGATTATTAGTGGGTTCTGTTGGCTCTACTATTAGGATTATGGATCCAACTTGGTCATAAATAAGGAAAGGAATAAGGATTTTTAAACTACTAGTTACTACATGGCAGACACTGTGCTAATGGCTTAACAAATAACTCTATTAATATTTCATTCACTATTTTTTGCATCACTATTCATTAGAGATACTCATATATAGCTTAATTTTTTTTTTCATTTTACCATTCACTGCCTTAGACATCCAGTTTATATTTCTCTCATAGAAGAAGTTTAGTAAGATTACTGATTTCTCTATTTAAATATGTAAGTGTGTATATATAATATTGAAGTTGATTCTTCTTTGAATGTTTGCTGGTATTCTCTTATAGTTCTCTCTAGCTCAGTTTCCTTTCTACTCTAACTTTGAGAATTCGTTTTGTACTTGAGCTATTCCTTTCTTAAATATTAGGTTGAAAAAAGATGGAACAATAAAATTCTCTATTTCTTATTTTGTTGGTCTAAATATGTTATAATATCATACTTATTAAGTCATTTCATTTAAATGATCAGTTTTGCTGGCATAAAGATCCTGAACATTTGATTTTACTGGTAAAGAAAACACCCTGGTTGTAGAAAATTATTTCTGTAAATTCAAGTCAGAACTTTAGCCAAGTGACTTCTTGAGGATGAGATGGAAAATATGTCAGAGATACTATTTGAACTCGGGTATTTCTAAATATTCACTATCCACTATCTTTGTTGTTGTTGTTCAGTTATTTGCATCATGTATAGCGCTTTGGGATTTAAGGTTTTCTTGAGTCAAAAAGACTAGAGTGGTTTTCCCTTTTTATCTTCAATTCATTTTACAGATGAGGAAACTGATAGAAAGAAGATTAAATGACTTACCCAGAGTCACACAAACTAATAAATATTTGAGGCCATATTTGAACTCAGAAAGATGGGTCTTCTTGACTTCAGGTCTAATGCTCTATCCAATGTGCTTAGCTGCCTTTATTATTCATCATAGGATCCTCATATATAATTGGGCAAAATGACTTCTAGCATATTCATTTATCTCTTCAATTTATTAAGAATTCTCATTTTTCCATGAATGTTACTGGTAATACACTCTTCCTTTTAAAATTGAACTAATTAATGGTTTACCTGCTTTATTGGTATTTTTAAAATAACTAATTTTTTTCTACTTGCTTTTTTATTTTTGTTGATCTGTTTTTTGCTTTACAGAAAGAAAACCAAATTACTATCCTTGTGAGCATTTCACATTCTAATGAGGAAGATGAGATACAAATAACTTTGTACGAAAATTGTATAGACAGTCCAAATAGAAGGTAGTTTCTAAAGGAAGGAACTGGAGGTGTCGAGAGAATGGGAGAGACCTCTTGTAGAAGATTCAAGTTGAGCTGAGTCTAAAAGAAATATGGGAGGTAGAAGTGAAGAGCGGGGATATGCCAACAATGAGTGATAGCCCATAGAGAGGTCTGGCATCATGATGTGGAATTTAGGGCACGAGGATCAGCAAGTAGGTCAGTGTAACTAGATCACAGAGTACCTTGTGGCGACCAAAATATAAGAAGATGGAAAAGATGGTGAGGGTCCAGGTTGTGATGGGATTTAAATACCCTATTTGGAGGACTAGGATAGGAGTGTTAGGCCTGGAGTCTAGAAGACTCATCCTAGGTTCAAATCTGGCCTCAGAAACTTTCTAGTTGTATGCCCCTGGGCAAGTCACTTAAACGTGTTTGCTCCAGTTTCCTCATCTATAAAGTAAGTTGGAGAAGGAAACAGCAAAACCCTGCAGTATCTCCACCAAGAATATCCCAAGGGATGTCATAAAAAGTAGGACACGACTGAAAACAACTAAGCATTTGCAAGAACAAATTTAATAGGGTGTTTTTTAAGTTGTCAGTGATATGGTCAGATACGTGCTTCAAGAAAATAACTTTGCTAGCAAAATATGAGATGAATTGGAATGTAGGGAGTTTTAAAGCAGGGCAACCAGTCAAAGAGAGAAGTGTCTGAGATGGATGATTGGGAAACGCCTAGGATTGGTGAGCATGAAGTAGTGAAAGAACCGGCAAAGCAGATTGAGGAAGACTTGCCAAACAGGTAGGATGCGAACCAGGAGAAAGCAGTGTCATGAAAATCTCTTCCGAAGGAAGCATTATCAGCAGTGTTAAAGGCAGGAAAAGACTATAAGATCTCATAATGATGTGATCATTTGAAGTTCTGGAGAATATTTTCAGCTGAATGATAAAGTCAGAAGCCACTTTGCAGAAAGCATAGAAATGAGTGAGAGAAAAGGAGATAAAGGTACTCATCACAAATATTTTTCTCACAAACAGTTCACCTGAGAACTGGGATTGTAGATTATGGGCACGGTTGGTGAATGCATAGGTTGTGCTTTTTTAAGGATGAGAGAAACATGGGCATGTTTGTGGGAAGGAAGGAAGGAGTCTGTAGATAGAATATTGGACATTAGAGAGAGAATGGAGATGCTAGTGGGGACAATCTGGTGGAGAAAATGAGAAGGAATAGAATCGGAGGTGTTTGCTGAGGGTTTGCCCTGGAAAAGTGAAAGCATACCTACTTCTGCTTGTGAAGCAGGGTTGGAGGAATAGAAAGTAAGGGAAGAAAGATATCTGAGTGATGTGAGTTGATGAGCATGAAATAAAAGGAAACTCTCAGAGAATGGTCTCAATTTTTTCTTTATATAGCTCCCATTTTCCTTCACTATCTTATGGAAAAAAAGATAAATTAAATCAAGAAGTAATTATTAAAGACCTACTTATTATGGGTTAGATGCTATTGTACATACTGGAGATATCAAAAAGGCTGAAAGTATTCCCAGTTCTCAAGAATTCAATTGAATAGGGGAGATAGCAAGCAAATGATCTCAAATGGGATGGCTAGGATAAAATTCCATTTCAATGCTATAGAACAAAAGAGAACACTGATGTCTTAGGGTTATGCCTTGCCACCTACCCCCCCTCACCCCCATTGCTATCTTCAGATATCCAGGAAAGCATTGAAAGATAGAAGAGGTAACATAGGAAGGGGTCCTTGGAAGCCTCCAACTCCATAATGGAGCCAAATCTGAAGCTTCCAAATCAGAAGGGTAGGAAACTTGGGATATATATTCTTCTGACCATGTCAGGATGAGAGAGTCAATAAAGTATTAGAAGAAGCTTTTCCCATGACTTCCTATTTCCCATGTTGTGAATCCTGAGTTGATTGTCAAGTCATGAATAAGCTCAGTTCTGGCTTTTCATAGGGAAGGGTAGAGACCTTTTTATATGGTTTTAAATAGTTTTTATCTTTGAAATCACAGGAATGAGAGTGGGATCCCAATTAGAATAGGAAATTGAAACTTTAAGCATGAAAGATGAAAAGTATAGATTATAGGTGAAGGAGGACATGGAATTCCAGAAAAATATCAAGGAAGAATAAAAGCAATCCTGCAGAAATTGGAGGTAGTTTGAGCATTTGTCAGCTGTTAAGTAGGGAAAGATTGGACCTGAGTTATAATGTAAAGGATCCATTTACTCCCCAGGCAAAACATTCTATTTAGATAATTATAATGTCTACAAGTTTTTGTTTTTGCTTTCTATCTTACCCTTCTAATCAAGCCTAATTTACTGCTCTGCAATTTCTGCAATTCTCAATCTACATTCTGGGGAAGAGAAGAACAAACTTAATTCCTCTCCATATCAATTCTTCAAATGCTTGGCAATAGAAAGGAAACTGACTGAATAATTCTCAACTCTTCAATTATATATCAGACTTAAAATTAAGCAGTGCATTTTTGCCTTAGCTCCTATGGTCCTGAATTTGTATTTCTATTTGAAAAGATTTTTAAAAAAGATTATTTCTGGTTTTTTTTAATAAATCAAATTTACTACTAATTGAAACAAGCCTTTTGAGATTATTCAGTTATTTTTCAGTTATAGCCAACTTTTCATGAGCCCATTTGGAATTTTCTTAACAAAGATACTGTATTGGTTTGCCATTTACTTTTCCAGCCCATTTTACAGATGAGAAAATTAGGGCAAACAGGGTTTAATGACATGCCCGGGGTCACATAGCTAATAAGTATCTGATGTCATATCTGAACTCTCAAAGATGAATCTTCCTGACTCCAGACCTGTCACTTTATCCATTGTGTGGCCTAGTTGCTGAAATGCTAACTCTCATGACTGCTAGTGACCATGAATAGTCATCTACACCTATAGTCTACTTCTACATCTACATCTAATCTACATCTACACCTTCTAGCTACTAAAGAGGCAGAAAGGTGGATTTCTAGAACTCGGGAATTCTGAGCTGCAATAGGTTTAAAACTTTTCAGAAGTTCACACTAAATCCAGCATTCATAGGAGAAACCCCCAGAGATGAGGGTGGGGAGGCTACACCAGGCTGCCCAAAGACGGTTGGATTGGCTAATGCCAGAAACAGAGCAGGTCAGCATTCCCTTACTGATAGGAGTTGGACCTGTGAACTGCCCTGTTACTCCCTGCTGGGGTAATATAAGGGCTCCCATTCCTAATATATTTTTTAAAATTCTAAATGTGGAATTTGAAGCACTGGGAAATTGATAGGAAAGATATTTAGGTCATTGAGTTATTGTTGGATGACCATTCAACCAGAGCCAATGTGCCTTGGACGTCCTTGGCACCATAGCTGACAATGATGGTAGGAACCTGGGAAAGGAAAGAAGGAACTAGGAAAGCCTGGGAAGTTATCTACGTGATGTGTGAGATTAAAAATGAATATCCAAATACTCCAAGTATTATATTTTATAAAGTTTATTAATAATCACTTGAAGTAAGGGGAAGTAAAGCCTCAGAAAAGAAAGAAATTTCCCCAGACCACATATGCAGAAGAGGAGAGCCAGAGAAGAGAGAGGGAAGATGAGCTTACACACAATTTTATCTATACAGTAAGCATGTAATTTGGGGATGAAAAGGAAAGGAATTCTGGAAAATACTGAAGGAATTCTGGGGAACATAGTCCTGGGGTACAACATTCTAGCTAGTTAAAATTCTAAATGTGGAATTTGAAGCACTGGGAAATTGATAGGAAAGATATTTAGGTCATTGAGTTATTGTTGGATGACCATTCAATTGGATGGGATATGAGGCTGAGGGACTAGCACTACGTAGCCCTGAATTCTCTAATGCATTTCCTTCTCATTTCTATTGACAGGAGTCAACCAGCATAAGGTCCATGATGCCATCTAACCTCATTACTGAGCTGAGCACCATGATCCCAACTCATTCTGACATGCTCCAAAATCATTCTGAGCAGACTTCTGGGGCTAGCACCCCCCATAACGGCACACGTGATGCTTTTGATGAGTTTGTGAGATGCCTTACCCTGTTCACATGCATTTGTGGAGTAATAGGGAATGGAATTGTTCTCTGGCTTCTCAGTTTCCACATTAAAAGGACTCCCTTCTCATTCTATGTCCTCAGTTTAGCCGCCAGTGATTTTACCTACCTCTTCTTGGAAGTAATTTGGGTAATCAATTACCTGTTATATCGTCCGAATTTCCAAAATATTGTCAATTTATTAACGAACATGGGTCTCCATGTAACTTTCACAGTTGGCCTGGGCCTGTTGGCATCAATCAGCAGTCAGCGTTGTCTTTCTATTCTCTTCCCAATATGGTACCGAAACCATCACCCGAAGAGGGGACCTATGATAGTGTGCAGCATACTTTGGATTATGTCTCTTCTACTAAATCCACCAAAGGTTTACTACTGTGTTGTACAGATGGAAGTCCTGCCTCCTTCTGGCTGTGACCTGATGAGTAAATTATCAGGGACTCTGATGCTTTCGTTGCTACTATTAATGACTCTGTCCAGCCTGATTCTCTTCATCCGAATCTTGTGGAGTGCCAAGAGATATAAGCCCAAAAAACTGGTCATTCTCATCCTGCTGACGGTCTCTGTGTTTCTCCTCTGTGCTGTCCCTCATGGCATCAATCACTCTGTTTTCAATTGGAGAGCGCTGTACAACCACACTTTCCATGAGATCTCCTACTTCCTGTCTTGTGTGAACAGCAGTGCCAACCCCCTCATTTACTTCTTCATTGGGAGCCTCAAACATCAGAGACTGAAGGAGCCCCTCAGGGTGGTTCTCCAAAGAGCCCTAAGAGATGACAGCGACCTGACCGAAGACAGAGCGACTTCATCCAGAACAGATACCACGTTGGATATGCCATCATGAGCCTGAGGGATCCGCTGCGAAGACTCCGAAAGGAGGGACCCTGTTTCTGAGGATTCTTTTCTTCGGTTTAACCCTAATCAGAGCCTTTTCCTCACAAGAAAAGCAAATAGAACTTTCTTCCTTATTCAGCCCATCAATGAGCTTATTCAGTGTCTACTATATGCCAGATACTATGCTGACACTCGGGATCCAGAGGGAAAAAGCAAGCAAGCCTTGCCTTCAAGGAGCTTCTATTTTATTAGGTCGGGCAGACATTTATATTCATATATATGTAGATACAAAACAGATGCAATATAGATAAATGCTAATTTGGGAAGGAAAGGCATCAGCAGCTGGTGGGATCAGGCAAGGTCTTATAGAAGCTGGTGCCTAGATGAATCTTGAAGGAAACTAGGAATTTCAAGAGGGGAAGTTGAGGAGGAAGTACATTCAACACATAGGGAAGAGCCAGGGCAAAGTCAGAGATATGAGGACTGGTGTATGATGTGTGGGAGTGATGAGGAAATGAATTCCGAGAATGGGAGGTCACCAGTACAAAACAGGGGAGTGGGGGATGTGGCATCTCATGTGACAATGATAAGTGATTTTGATTAAACAAGAGAGTCTGGAAAGGGCAGGAGGAAGACAGGATCATAGCTCTATAGCTGGCCAGGACTTGAGAGACCAGCTGGCCCAATCCCCTCTCTACGTACCTTGTTTACATGTTGATGTAGGACGTGGAGTCCTAAGGAAGTGACTTGTTAGTGAAGTTAGTTAATTAGAAGTCAGATTGAAGTTAGTGACTTGTCCAGGGTCATGCAGGGAATGTCAGCAGTTGGGTAAGTGAAATGGAGGCATGTATTTATCTGTTTTCATACTTTATCTCCCTGGAGGATACTTGCTCCTTGAGGGCAGAAGTGTTTGTTTGTTTGTTTGTTTGTTTGTTTTTCTCTCTTTTTAATCCCCAGTGTCCTGGACTGTAGTAAAGTATCCAGAGATCCAGGACTCTGGATACCATCCTCTTGCCTATGGAGCAGAAGCCTGGGCAAGCTGCAAATGATTTCAACAGAAGGTTGAAATGTTATTGATTCTTATAGGAATAATATTTATAATATGGAATCAATGATATTAGTAATTGATATCAATAGCTAGGATTTATATATCCCTTTAAATTTCACAAAGGTCATTACTTGGGTTATCCCATTTTATCTGTAAAACACCCTAGAGGACTTAGGTGCTTTTGTTTTCTGCATTGCAGAGGAGGAAACTGAGGCTTAGAAAAGTTAAGGGAAGAACTTGCTCAGTCATATAGCAAATAAGGATATATAAAATGGGAGATGCAAAAGAATGGAAGTGACTTGTCCAAGGCCATACAAAGAGGATTTGGCACATCAGAGATTCAAACCAAGTCCATATCTCTTAACATTAGGACAATCGAAGAAGTTTCTGCCTACGCTTAACTCTGAAATGTAAGGAAAGGAAGAGCAGGCCTGCTCTCATCTCTGTTTTCACATTTCCTCAAACATGTCAAGGCCTGTGTCCCAGTGGACTTGTTGGATATACAGATATCCCTTCTCCCATCACAATCTTCCCTCATCATGGTTTCAATATATCATGGATCAACATGTGAAATTAAATGGAATTTTGGAAGTTTCACAGAAGGTGCAGAAGACATGTTAAGGCCAGCAGATGACACAGAAAAAGTTTAGAGACTTCAGTCTGTGGCCAAATAATTAGCCCCGATTTTACAATAAGGTACTGTAAACAGCCCGTGAAAGAAAAGGAAAAACAATGCAACTCTCTTCTCTGGTATGAAAGGAGAACCAAAAGAAATATGCTAATAATCCAGATCAAGGGGACACCATAGTCCTAACCCCTGGATGTGGAAGGCACACCTCTACTTTTATGTTCAAACCTGAAAGGCAATGTGGAGGCCTGAAAGAGCATATATTCAAGATTATGGAGGAGATCAAAAGGTGCATTGAGTGAAGAAAATAAAAATTGGACTTTTCCTTGATTGTTTTTTGTGTGTTTTCACAGCTGCTAGCAATAGATCTTTCAAGCTTATCTCCCAAGAACTCTACCTCTCCCATCCTAAATGCACCAGGTGCTAGTGTCTCAGTTTACTGATTCCTAGAGGACTAGAACATTGAACAGGGCTCCAAGAGGCTTCTTTGAAGTAAGGTCTGGGAGGACTCCATTAGTAACTCTTAGTTATTCCTTTTCAGAGCAGTGAAAAAGCATATGTTGTTACTATTGCTTATTCCTCTGCTTGGATCCTTCTGATTGATTAACATAATGAAATATTTGGGAAAACCAATATGTATGCCAGACTTTTTTTTTCACTTATTAATTGTCAAGCCATCTCTCTTCCTTCTAAGAGTGCTCTTTGGGAAGCTTCACTCATACCTCGTCTCCTCAGAAAGAACTTCCACATGGGTGAGAAACTCCTAACAAAGACTTGATTTTATACTTTCTTACAGGAATCTCTTCACTTTTCTGCTAAACTGATGGATCCCTCAGAGTTAGAGAAATGAGTCTTTTTTCTTGCCTAGAAGCATAATCATTAAGGTAGATGTATAGTCCCTTGTTAGCCATTGCATCAGTGAATTCATTGTGTGCATGTACATTTGCTTTTACTTAGGAAACCATTTGCATTAGAGAGATAAACCATGTTAATGTAGATATATAAAATTCTATGTAAATGGCTAAAATGCCTCTGGAATAACTTGCTTATCACCAACTTTGCATTTCTATGGAAGGGTAACTGAGGGGTCCTGGTCCCCTAAACTTAGAGATCCAGACACAGGACTCCCATTCTGGGTTAGTTGGCAAATAAGTTTGTATTCTTGGAGACTTAGGCTAAAGAATATGGACGTAAATAAGTATAATAAAGAGAAATATTTAGGAGCTCTGACCTCCTGAGCTTCATTTTGTATTTATTTTGTGCCAAAAGGGGGGGTATGCCGGTATATGTGTACTCAAAGACATGTGTGTATATGTGTACATATATGAGTATATATGTGTGTGCATGTGTGTATGTGTATGCTATTAATAATAATGTACTCGGGTATTTAGCCTCATCAAAAACAATTTAATGTTATGTATATTCAAGCTATTTGTAGTTTTGAGAAGCAGGGGTCCACCCTGCCATAGTCCTCCCAGCCTTACAACTTGGCTCTGCCCCAAAACACATTTAGGAACATTTATAGCCATCTTGAACATGGAAAAGATCATAATATGTTAGGATGAACATTCTAGAAGAGTCACCATTTAGCTCTTCCTTGGGTCCCTTCCCCTTACAAGTTCTTCCTGGTGGCTGTCACATTAAGATGTTCTGTATGCAGCTGCATGCCTTAACTGTTTTTGATTGGAGATTTGCTCCTACAATAAGACATGCTTCTCCACACAATTTTTAAGTAAAAAGGCAAAAAGAAATAGGTTTATTGCTATTATGCAAAGATCTAGCAATTTAGCTTACAACAGAAGCATAAATAAATATAATTCCACCAGCAATAATGAGAGATAGAAAGATGCATCACTGAATGGGGGAAACACCAACTACAGAATATTCCAGCTGAGGGGGGCCCCCGGGGCTCGGCATTCAAGGTCCCACTCAGTAAAGTCCCAGGCAAAAGTGTCCTTTTCCTTGGGTGAGACTCCCAAGTCCACTTTCCAGAAAGGGGTTTTATTGACCTCAAAACAAAGATGGCATTTTGCCGTGTAGTCAGCATCAGGGTCTGGAAACCCAGCTGAGATCCTGAGCCCCTAGAAGCAGCCAGGCAAAACATGTCTCCACATTTAATCAATAGTCATGAAGATGACACATTCCGTGAGAGAAGGCATTACTCTCCCAGAAGTATGTTTATCTTCCAGGCCATCAGAGACCGTGGGAAGCTGCTGAGAACTCTGGCCAAAGTTCCAAGCAGCCCCAGTTTCTGCTGATAAATGTGAGACCTACACACACACACACACACACACACACACACACACACACACACACACACACACAAGAGGAAAGATTTACTAAAACTTTACTTTAACCCTTAACTTTAAATTTAAATTTGAAAAGAAAATGATGTTCAAATGAGTCTGGCCCAAGTTACTCCTGGCAGATGGGAATGCAATGATTCCTTCTAAGCAAGAATCAAGTTTGGTCATTGACCTTTCTTCATTTGGAGTGAAGCCCCTAGACTTTGTTTTTCCCACTTTTCCAAGGAAAAAGTCTAGTTTGTTGTTTCTCTTCTGATTTTGGTTGCATTGTTTTTGTTTGTACAAAACCTTTTTAATTTAATATAATCAAAATTATTTATTTTACATTTTGTAATTTTTTCTAACTCTTGCTTGGTTTTAAAATCTTTCCTTTCCCAGAGATCTGACAAGTATACTATTTTGTGTTCACCTAATTTACTTACAGTTTCCTTCTTTGTATTCAAGTCTTTCACCCATTCTGAATTTATCTTGGTACAAAATCAGAAGGAAAACAACAAACTGGGAAAAAAATCTTCATAACAAAAAATTCTGACAGAGGTCTAATTACTCAAATATACAAGGAGCTAAATCAATTGTATAAAAAAATCAAGCCATTCCCCAATTGATAAATGGGCAAGAGACATGAATAGGCAATTTTCAGATAAAGAAATCAAAAGTATCAATAAGCACATGAGAAAGTGTTGTAAATCTCTAGTAATTAGAGAAATGCAAATCAAAACAATGCTGAGGTACCACCTCACACCTAGCATATTGGCTAAAATGATAGCAGGGGAGAGTAATGAATGTTGGAGGGGATGTGGCAAAATTGGGACATTAATGCATTGCTGGTGGAGTTGTGAACTGATCCAAATATTCTGGCTGGCAATTTGGAACTATGCCCAAAGAGCTCTAAAAGACTGCCTGCCCTTTGATCCAACCATACCATTGCTGGGATTGTACCCCAAAGAGATCATAGATAAACAGACTTGTACAAAAATATTTATAGCTGCGCTCTTTGTGGTGGCAAAAAACTGGAAAACGAGGGTATGTCCTTCAATTGGGGAATGGCTGAACAAATTGTGGTACATGTTGGTGATGGAATACTATTGTGCACAAAGGAATAATAAACTGGAGGAATTCCAGGTGAACTGGAAAGACCTCCAGGAACTGATGCAGAGCGAAAGGAGCAGAGCGAGGAGAACATTGTACACAGAGATTGATACACTGTGGTAAAATTGAATGTAATGGACGTCTGTACTAGCAGCAATGCAATGACCCAGGACAATTCTGAGGGACTTATGGAAAAGATGCTACCCACATTCAGAGGAAGAACTACAGGAGTGGAAACACAGAAGAAAAACAACTGCTTGAACACATGGGTTGATGCGGACACGATTGGGGATGTAGACCCGAAAAGACCACACCAATGTAACTATCAATAATATGTAAATAAGTCTTGACTGACCACACATGTTAAAACCAATGGAAATGCAAGTTAGCTACAGGGGGGCAGGGGGTTGAGGGGGTGAAGGGTAAAGTAAAAACCTGAATTATGTAACCATGGAAAATTTTTCTAAAAATAAAAAATTAAAAAAAGAAACAAAAAAAAAAGAAAAAAGTCTACAAAGAGTTTTAGGTTGGAAAAACTGTTATTTCCTCCATATTCCTAGAAAAATTAAAGTGAAATTTTGTTTGTTACCACAGTTGGAAACAGAAACAATCAATGGGAATGACATAGTTACTTGAAGAATGAAGATACCTTTCTTTCTGCATATGATAAAGGGCTACAGGACTCTAAGACTATCACTTTCCTTTAGGTTGGACCTGCTTTACAAGTAGTTATTGGTCCTAAAACAAAGTATCAGCATCAAGTAGACTAGGAAAGACATGTATCCTGAAGAAGAACCAAGGGCCTCTCGATAGCTCTTTTTTTGCCTCTGAGAACATGGGCCTGTCCCATATACCCTACTCTATTAAAAATCAATTTGGCTTCAGGTCCCCAAGCTTGCTCCTTTGGTTGTCTTAAGTTCTCTGCTGTGGTTAAAGAGGAACCACAATGGTCACATATTTAGAACACCTGATGCCAAATGTAGAGTGGGGCAAGAGAGAACAGGAAATGTTTTTAACTCTCTGGGCCTCCAAACTCCTAAATCAAGTTTCTTCTGCCTATGGAATCTCTTCTCTCTCAAGGTGGAGCTGTCATTTGGGGTGCCAGCTCAGCTGCCCTTCCGAATCTTTAGCTCTCACGAGAGCAAAAACGAAGATGACATGGAAGCCATTTCCAGGGATGTGACAAAGACTGTGTTTACACTACACTGGAAAAGTTTGTACAGACCAGCCTGTGAGGAGACCAACAATCAATAAAGACTTCAGGAGTTTTTATTGGCTCCCTAATTGAAAGAAAAGAAGTGATTATAGAATTGAGACTGGGGAGACTGTTTTTATTTTTTCCTGCCAAAGAAGGGTTATAATAAAGGTCTCATGACAGAATTCATCAAAGGCAGAATGTTGTAACTCTCCTAAACCATATATTAGAACTTTGTACTCCATTTCCCAGAATCCCACTTTCATCCTCAAGTTATGTCTTTATATTTTGGAGATAAAGTTTCTGTAACTCTGCCTCTCACTCTCTTTTCCCCTGAATGTGGTCGGGAAAACTTTTTACTCAGGCTTTTACTTTTGTCTTTTTATTTCTTCTACTTCAAGTGATTATTAATAAATCTTATAAAATGTAATACTTGGAGTTATGGGATATTAATTTTAATCTTACATGGAGCAATAAAAGTTCAGAAGTGTCAGTACCTCATCCATTTTCTTCCTCAAACCCACATCCTAGGGAAATTAAGTGGGGAAAGGCCAGAAGGGCAAATAGCAAGGCTTACAATTACATCTATATATTTATTTCTATCTCTGTCTATGTCTACACCCATGTCTATATCCCTAACAATCTATCTCTATCTCATCTGTATTGGTACCTTATCTAGCTTATTCAAATAAGAAGAACCAAAGTTCCTCTGAAGCTATATCTGTCTTCCATGCCCCACCAGGCACAGTCTATTCCCCTGAGGGAAGGTAGCAAATGGCCCAGGTTTGGTTCTTTCATCTAAAGTAGAGAAGTTGAACTGCTTCTTGCTCCCCATTGCCAATTTAAGGTTCCTAACCTTTCCTCCTATGAAATTCAAATCTACTTCTCAATCAAATCCCTGGTGGTTGTTGTCAATATTACCCCAAGTAATTCCCCTTCTTTCCTCAATGAGTAGAGTACATGATTCACAATTGTTCTCTCCTCAGTTCCTATCTACTTACTGGGGGATTTCAACATATATATTGATTCTCCTTTAAATACCCTAACCACTCTGTTATTCAAACCTGCTCTTCCCTTGAATTAGTTACTCTTCCTCTCCACTTCAGCCACAAAGATAGTCACACTCTTGATCTTCCTACCACCCATAAATCTACCACTTCCATGTTTAAGAATTTCAAAATTCCCTTATATCAAATAATGTTAGCTTTCTACCTCTCCATTTGCCTTTCCTTCCAAAACTTTATTTTTCATCTGAATCCTGTCTTCCAACTTCTTGGATCCAAACCCTTTCTTCCAATTCTTTTCCAAGTCATCTCCCATGCAATAGCCACTATCTCTTCTCTTACGCATCTTGACATTTTGGTAAACCAACTAAATTGTCCTCCTCTTTTGAATCTCTAGCTCCTTCATCATTTCCTGGAAATGACCCCACTCACCATTTGTGGAAAAGAAATAAATATACTAGCTAATACTAAATCAGATTGTGATTGAGTATCCTTATATACAAAACACAAAGCAATATTAAGAATTGTTACATGATTATTTCAGTTTCAAAATAATTTAAAAATTAAAGTTCAAAAATTATGAGAATTAAAATTAAATTCAAAAATTAAAATGCTCCTCATTTCCTTCAAATTTAACAATATTTCCCCCTTTTGGAGAATGAGATACTGAGGATCTAAAACAACATCCTTTAATTCACCTTAACTGCTTATTTAATAACCATATCTTTGCTCAAATGGATTGAACATTTCACACATATTAAGTATTATTTAAATTTTTTTCAGATTCCTTTAACTCTTGTGTACTTTCAGAATATGCTTCCTCTATATACATGCTAAATAATACTACTTTAAAATATCACTTCTCAGTAAATGGATTTGTCTGGGATAACAAAATCATATAGGTAATTCTTTCTTACTGATAACTTAAGCTCATTGTTTGTCTGCTTGATTGTTTGAATGGGTAAAATTCTATATACCTTTATCTTCAATTCCTATATATTTCAGGATTAACCTATCTAAGACCTTTCACCTTTCATGCTCATAGGAAACTTGCTATAACAGGAGAAAAGAGGGACATAACTAAAATAAGGGAGGAATGCTCCCTCATTTGGAGTACTAATGCCAGGTAGAAGTGGGCAATGACTCACTGCCATGAATAGAAACTGCCAGGTATAAAACTGAAGTTTCTTTCTAGGGAATCCAGAGAACCCTCTCAACCTTCCCATGATCTGGAACTATAAGTTACCAGAAGGCACTCATAGGGCTACTTGTATCATCCACCAATTTTCTCCATAACATTCTTTCCAACAACATTTCCATACAATTCAACCTCAAATGGCAGTTTTTCCCAATCAATCATGATTAGGGTTAAATATAACTATCTCCTGTTGTTAACAATTATTTCCATAAAAACTATCAGGCTCCATTGTTCCTTCCTAAAATCTCCTGTTATCTCCTTGAGAAATAATTATATTATGAACATATAATACTTTATGAACATCTAGAAAAGCACTTTGAAAATTTTATTTTAAATCTTCAAATTAGCAGATATATTAAACCTCCTAATAAAATAAAACACAACTGAGTTGAAATTTTCCTACTCTAGTTAGATGTGAGGACTATCTTCTTCTTTCTTACTTTTCTAGTTCTCAGGTTAAAATAATTGTCAATCTTAAAAGGGACTTCATTCTCAGGGCGAGTACTAATAGAATTCCCAGGGGAATTTAGAATTCTAATTTCTGTTATCTGGTTTAGGGAAAAACCTAAAAGGCAATGAATGAAGGGGAGAACAAAAAGGATACTTAGCCCAGTTCAGTAGTCTTCTGTGACTTAGGGAAATCCTTCCCATTTTTGGCTATTAGGTTCCTTGTACAGATCAATTTTATGTACTCCTTCTTCCGGTTCTAAGAGGTCTTTGTTTAGATTTTGGCTCCCTAGGAAATGCCTGGGATAATAGGACTACAGATATTCTAATTTAGTTATCTTTTTAACTCCACTCTTACCTGTGGCTCCAAGAAAAAGACTGCATTTCCATCAGCTTTGCCCCAATCATCTCTCTTTTGGTCTAACGCAGAAGACACATTAAAGAGAAACTTGGTTTTCTCTTGCTCAGGTTCTTTTTTTTACCATTAATTACACAAGTATTTTCCCAAATATTTCTTGTCCATTTTCACTAACCAGTCAGGTCTGTATTTTACCAAACTCAAATTAACTTTCTTATACCAGAACACATGCATGTTAATCAGAAAAGTCCTATGTTCTCTAAAGAGAATTATGTAATAGTCCAACAAAAAATGTGAAATTAGAGCATTCAAAAGAGTTAATACCTAAAATAAAAATGTATCTCATTACTGGTATCATTAAAAAATTAACTACTGGGGATATATACTATTTTCCAACTTCACCAAGCCAAAAATGTAAGGAAAATACTAAAATATCGAGTTATGAATCCTGGGCCTTTCCTTTGAGGCTCCTTCTGGAGATTCTGATATCTAGATCACAAGTTCCTGTATTTTCAGTTTTGGGGGGGGGGCGAATATATAGTTAGTACAACTTCAAGCACTATTGGCTAATATTTAAATTGTAAACTTTTAAGGTTATTCTAGAGAATCCTTCATCTAAGAAATACATTAGAAATACAACATAGATAAAACCCAGGACAAATCCAGAACTCAAGTTCTCAAGCTTCTCTGAGAAGCAACCCAGACGACAACACTCCTTCTCAGCCAACCATCCAAACAGATTCTTTCACTCTGCTGTTTGCATCTCTCTTCTGTACCACACCATCCCAGCTCATACTTCCCATAGAGTAAGAGTGGGGAGAGAGACACAGCTGCCTTGCTTCACTCACATACAGACACAAAACACACACAAAACACACAAAACACACACACACACACACACACACACACAAACACACACATATGAGTATTGAGGTTACATAGCCAGACTCCATTGAACTCCATTTTGGCCAAAAAAAAAATGCTTAGCATCAGAGACAACTTTTACCGATTATCTCAACACCTACAGTCCAAATACCTACATGCCTGGTCCACAATTTGAGGACATTTTAGCAGCACTCCCCTCCAAGGGATTTGCTGGGGCAGACACTGTGCCCATAGTTCAACAAACTCCTGATTAAAGAGTGGTTTACTCTCGCAAATAAATGAGTTCTTTGTTGAAAGCTTCACTTACCCAGTCAGCCTGTGAAATTGAGACCAGACTGGAACTCACTGGGTTCCTATAGATGCCACACACCTGTAGGCACTCTAGCAGGTGGTAGCAACAACTTTGAATCTCATTGGGGCATCCAAATATGGCAACTTTGAAAAACACAGAACCACCAAAGTAGTTAGAAAGAACAAGTCCTTAATCAAGACAAGGAAAACAATGCTCTAACACATCCATACAGAATCATGTGCAAAATACCACACAGAGATAAGCTTTGGGACTCTGGGAACACTGTCTCTGGAAAAATGTCCCTCAAAAATCCCACTGAATTGAAGAACTTGGGATTCTATATACAATATAGGGAATGAAGGAAAGGAAACACACACCACTTGGTTACAAAGAAGGTTGACTAAGAAGACAAAAGGATACTTGAGATTTGAGTATTTCCATCACTCATATTCAGATGCTTAATGGATGGTTACTGGTCCATTGTTCAGTCTGAGACAAAGGTCAGTCTGGGAATTCCCTTAAGGCAAGTTACCAAGGGTCAGAAATAAATTTGGAGGCTCTACAAAACAAGGTCATCAATATGTATATGGAACTCAAAGTGCCTAAGAATCTTCATGAAGTGTCTTTTTCTTCTTTATGGGATTAATAGGGAAAGGCTGAACCTTCTCTCTATCTCTCTCTTCTCCTTAGTCACTTTTTCTTTGTCTCTGTCTTATTTTTCTTTTGTATCTGTATCTCCCTGCCTTTTTCTCCTTCCTTATTTCTGCTACTTCCCTTCCAGAAAGAATAACAGCCTGTGAAAGGAGCCACTTCCTCAGGATGTTGCCCCAAGGGCAGGTTTTTCCTCAGTGTAAAAATAACTACAGATACTTCCTTCTGAGAAGAAAAAGATTTCCTCTGTACCCCTCATTCCCCAAACTGGTTGCCAGAATCTCCTTTCTGGTGATGCAATTGGTATGGGACCAAGAGTTTCCCTCTGCTCACCCCAAACTCCAGAAGTGTTCTAGATCAAAGAGGACATGAGAAATTCCTTTCTGCTATTTAAGAGCTATATGAGGGTACAGGCTTCCCCTAGAAACTCCAATACCCCAGATTGTGGACCAAGTCAGAAAGTATGCAAAAGGCTTATTTTTCCTTGCATTTCTACAGAGTTCAGATTAAAAGGAAGATCCCCTCTACCGTTTCCCTTCATTCTTTTTTTTTTTTTTAATTTTTTTTTTAACCCTTGTACTTCGGTGTATTGTCTCATAGGTGGAAGATTGGTAAGGGTGGGTAATGGGGGTCAAGTGACTTGCCCAGGGTCACACAGCTGGGAAGTGGCTGAGGCCGGGTTTGAACCTAGGACCTCCTGTCTCTAGGCCTGACTCTCACTCCACTGAGCTACCCAGTTGCCCCGTTTCCCTTCATTCTTTTTTTTTTTTTTTTTTATTTATTTTAAACCCTTAATTTCTGTGCATTGACTTATAGGTGGAAGAGTGGTAAGGGTAGGCAATGGGGGTCAAGTGACTTGCCCAGGGTCACACAGCTGGGAAGTGTCTGAGGCCAGATTTGAACCTAGGACCTCCCGTCTCTAGGCCTGGCTCTCCATCCACTGAGCTACCCAGCTGCCCCTCCCTTCATTCTTGATGAATACAGATAGACACCTCCCAACTTGCTCCTAATGAGCATCTATTTTATATCCCAGATATCTGAATATCCTCTAAACTGAACATTTGACTTTGAGGCATAGGACATAACCACATAACCCATCTCAGGTTCCAGAGACACAGTAACATACCATCATCATCCTTTCTCTAGTTACATAGGCCCTATTGTTAAAAGGGTATAAAAATCCCAAACCCCATCTCCTCAGGGAGGTGGTGTTCTACTTGCACACTGTCTACTTCAACATGGCTTCCAAATTAATAAATTTCTTCTTTTATTTTTAAGCTAATTATGGAGTCTTGCATTCTTACAAAGGGCAACCTATCCTATATAACAATTAAATTTGGGTTTTGACTCAATATGAGAGCTATAAAAGTGATCATCATTTATAACTCTACACTCAACAGAGTTCAGAGGACAAAGATCTTTCATTTAACTATTTTTCCCATAATCCTCTTCTCCTACTCCAACTGTCACTGCCACATCCATTACATTCCAACCGGTGTCTGCTTCTTCTCAGTGTGCTGAAGTGCCAAAAGCTTGATTTAGCTTTCCTTTACACAGAAGTCAAGAGTCCCAGCCCAGGACAATCTGGGCTGAAGGGGGGCTGATCCATGTGGGACCAGAGTGAAGCCAGGAATCCCAGTCTGGGATCCATGATTTGGGGTGAGGACACAGATCTCAAGGGAGAATGGATCTTTTTGCCCAAAACTAAGGGTAGAGCCCCATGCCAGGGCAATTAACGATGTGCCTGATTTAATCAAGAACACCTTGAGAGCAAAAAATTGAGCCTAACCCGAAGATGCCAGTTTTTGGTCACTATTTGACAAAAAAAAAAAAAACTGCCAGGAAAATTGGAAAAGAGTATGGGAAAAATTAGGTCTAGATCAACATTTTATACCCTATGCCAAGATAAATTCAAAATGGGTAAGTGACTTAAATATAAAGAGTGAAATCATAAATAAATTAGGGAAATGTAAAATGGTATACCTGCTATATCTGTGCGAAAGGAAGGAATTTAAGATCAAGCAAGAGTTAGAGAACATTGCAAAATGTAAAATGAATGACTTTGACTATATCAAATGAAAACGGGTTTGCACAAACAAAACCAATGCAAAAAAAATCAGAAGGAAAGTAACAAACTGGGGAAAAAATTTTTATAAGAAAACTCTCTGACAAAGGTTTAATTTCCCAAATATATAAGGAACTAAGTCAAATTTACAAAAAGTCAAGCCATTCCACAATCAACAAATGGTTAAGGAACATGAATAAGCAGTTCTCAGATGAAGAAATCAAAACTATCAATAAGCACATAAAAAAGTGTTCTAAATCCCTCCTGATTAGAGAAATGAAAATTAAAACAACTCTGAGGTGCCACCTTCCACCTATCAGACTGGCCAATATGGCAGCAAAGGAAAATGATGAATGCTGGAGGGGATATGGCAAAATTGAGACACTAATACACTGCTGGTGGAGTTGTCAATTAATCCAATCATTCTGGAGGACAATCTGGAACAATATGCAAAGGACTTTAAAAGAATGGTTACCCTTTGACCCAGATATACCACTGCTGGATTTGTACCCCAAAGAGATAATAAAGAAAAAGATGTGTACAAAAATATTTATAGCTGCACTTTTTATGGTAGCAAAAAATTTGGAAAACTAGGGAGTGCCCATCGATTGAGGAATGACTAAATAAATTGTGGTATCTGATGTGTGCTGAAAGAAATAAAGAATTGGAGGAATTCCATGCGAACTGGAAGGACCTCCAGGAACTGATGCAGAGTGAAAGGAGCAGAACCAGGAGAACATTGTACACAGAGATGGATACATTGTAGCTCAATCAAATGTAACTGACTTTTCTAATAGTAACAATGCAATGACCCAGGACAATCCTGAGGGACTGATGAGAAAGAATATTATCCACATCCAGAGAAAGAACTGTGGGAGCAGAAACGCAGAAGAAAAACATACGATCGATTACATAGTTCAGTATAGATATAATTAGGGTTTTGATGTTAAAGAATTACTGTACTGCAAATATGAATAATGTGGAAATAGTTTTTGAACAATGATACATATATAACCCAGTGGAACTACTTGCCAGCTCCAGGAGGTGGGGAAGGGAAGGGAGCATGAATCTTATAACTATGGAAAAATATTCTAAATAAAAAAAGAAAAATATTCAAAATAAATAAATTATACATATAAAAAAAAGAGTCTATCAGTTGGAGATGAGAGATTTGGAAAACCATACCATTCTTGGGAAGGAACTGTTATAGGGAGAGAAAGATAAATAAGAAAAATATCAATTTTATCTTTATTAAGACATTGGTAATAAGGAACCGAAGTATCCCACACAAGGTTAGTCATCCTATCTAATTCTGAAAAGAGATACCCATTCATGCTTGACTGGATTGACTACACCCTGAAAATGTACCCTATCCTTACTATCTTGAGCACTGTACACGGAGTCAAGATCTGGGTTACTATTATATCTAAGAACCTGATTAGATATGTTACCCTTGGGCAAGTCACTTTACCTTGCTCAGACTCAGTTTTCTCATCTAGAAAATGATTCATGTAAGGAAAGGTAAAAGACAGCCCCGGTTCTTGGGGTACTCAAAGTATAATGAAGGAGGCAATATGTAAATAACTACATATAGACAATTTATAGGAATATTCTATAGGAAATAATCAACAGAGGGAAGGCCCTAGAATTAAGGTGATTTAAGAAAGACTTCCTATACAAGCTAAGAAATTCCATTAAGACTTGAAGGAAGCTAGGGAGGACAATAGGTGAAAAAAAAGGATGATGAGCATTCCAAGTATGGGAGACAGCAAGTGAAAATATTCATCAGAAAACTGAATGTCTAATGTGAGAAACAGCAAGAAGACTGGTGTCACTGAGCATTTATTGACAGAGACTGTACTGAGAAAGCTGGGCATGAGAAGGGTAGATATGATGAGCTCTAAGGCATCTTTTAAAAAATTTTTATTTAGAATATTTTTCCATGGTTACATGATTCATGATCCCCTCCCCCCACCATCTCCTACCCCTTCCCAAACCTGACAAACAGTTCCACTGGGTTTTACATGTATCATTGTTCAAACCTATTTCCATGTTATTCATATTTGCAGTAGAGTGATTCTTTAACATCAGAACCCTAATCACATCCTTATCACACTATATGGTTGATCATATATTTTCTGGTTTTGAAATTTCTAATGTATTTCTATGAAATTTCTAATGTATTCCACAGTTCTTTCTCTGAATTCAGATAGCATTCTTTCTCATAAGTTCTTCTGGATTTTCCTGGGTCATTGCATTGCTACTGGTTGAAAAGTCCACTACATTCGATTGTGCCATAATGTATCAGTCTCTGTGTACAATGTTCTCCTGGTTCTGCTCCTTTTGCTCTGCATCAATTCCTGAAACTCTTTCCATTTCACATGGAATTCCTTCAGTTCTTTATTCCTTTCAACACAATAATATTCCATCACCAACATATAC
Organism: Gracilinanus agilis; assembly: GCF_016433145.1. Classification (NCBI taxonomy): domain Eukaryota; kingdom Metazoa; phylum Chordata; class Mammalia; order Didelphimorphia; family Didelphidae; genus Gracilinanus; species Gracilinanus agilis. The sequence continues at coordinate 295,426,056 of NC_058135.1, read as the reverse complement.
CACAATTTATTCAGTCATTATTCAATTGAGGGACATCCCCTCATTTTCCAATTTTTTGCCACCACAAAGAGTGTGGCTGTGAATATTTTTGTACAAGTCTTTTTCCTCATTATCTCTTTGGAGTACAAACCCAGCAGTTGTATGGCTGGATCAAAGGGTAGGCATTCATTTAAAGCCCTTTGTGCATAGTTCCACATTGTCCTCCAGAATGGTTGGACCAATTCACAACTCTACCAGCAGTGTATTAAGTGTCCCAATTTTGCCACACCCCCTCCAACATTTATAACTTTCCTTTGTTGTCATATTGGCCAATCCACTAGGTGTGATGTGGTATCTCAGAGTTGCTTTAATTTGTATTTCTTTAATCAGGAGGGATTCTAAGGCACCTGTTGATCTTAAATCTATGAAACATAGAAGTGGTATCAAACTCAAAGAGAAACGTCCATTAGAGTCCCTGTCAGATTCATATTGACCTAGAACAATATATATTAATATTATCTATGTTGTATTGTGTTTTTATTCTATTAAATATTTCTTAATTACATTTGAATCTAGTTTGGAGTGCACCCAGGAGGACTGCAAGCAGCATGTTTGACACTTTTATAATAAAGCACATTTTCTTCTCATTGTAACATTCCACTGACTTTGGTCAGATTTTGCTGAGTCTGAATGGGCCTGATGGGTGTCCATAGAATTAGAATGATACAATAACGTAGGGTGATGGGCATAGGAAGAATAGAAACAAGTGGAAGCAGGAAAAAGGCAAAGGAGGGAAACTAACTCTAGAAAGAAATTATAAAAGAGGGGAAGGGGACATTCAGATATGTATAGTCCCAAACAGGAGAGGAGAGAAGCTTTTTTTTAAAAAATCACACAAAGAACCCTCAGCCTGACTTGGCATCCAATATTAAGTTATACAGACATACATAGATGGTGGTGTGGGTGAGGTTATTACTCTCCTGTCTTGGCAAGACCCTTGTTATTCCTGTCAATTGTTATCATCAGTTTAGGACAAGATTCCATGGAGGAAAGAGAAACAAGGGAAGAGCCTCTAATGACAACAAGTCTGATGGCAACTACTATCCAATATCCTCCATGGCCCTATTTCCTTAATTGATAATGTCAGTACAGAATTTGCTGATCTCCATAAAGGAATAATTAGCAGTAATCTAGTTTAATTGAGTTCTTAAGAGGAGGAAACAAGATGTGACAAAGAATGACCTCTGTTTAGAATGGGAGAAGGGGATGAAGAAAGAATAGACCAGAACCATGAAGTTTTATGAAATCTTGAGAGTAGTTGGGCCCATCAGTTGGGTGGATTCTGTTGCTAGAGTAGAGACAGTAGTAGGGAGCACAGATACTGAGTTCCCTTCATTCAAGATTGCCTCTCACAACTCAACCATAGCAGGAAAGCCACAATGAAGGACTCTGAGTTAAGGAGAGAGCTCAATCAGCTCCAAGTTATTAAATGGATTTAGAAACCATTTAGATGCTGTGTGATCCTGGGCAAGTCATTTAACCCCCATTGCCAAGCCCTTACCACTCTTCTACCTCGGAACCAAGATGCAATACTAATTCTAAAATAGAAATTCAGGCTGTAAAAAAAAGAAAGAAACCACTCAGCTAAAGGAAGAACAGATGACTTCAGAGATAATTTCCTGGCAGCCCTGAAAGAGCACCAGGTCATCAAAGATAAAAAGAGGAAGAAACACAAAAGAGTTTGGTATGGGGACACTTAGAAAGGCAATGATTAGAGAAGGGAAAGCAACAAATTAGGAAAGACAAGGACAGAATTGCCCCAACAAAACCAGGGAAGGAGAAAGGGTAATTTACATGGAGGAAGCTGATGACCTTGAGGGGCGTGGTAAGCTCCATTTTTCTAACTTAAACAGAAATTGTTGAGTGAAGAAATTGACAATGAAGAAATTGACAATCTCCAGGGGCAAGGGGAAAGGGAAAACCCAGGACATTCCCATGCTGTAATTTGTTTATTAATTCAATAGAATATTATTGTACTGTTAGAAATGATGAAATGAACATTTTCAGAGCAAATCAACCCATGCAAAGAGAAGTGGGCAGAATTAAGAGAACATTTTATATGATGACATTATTGAGAAAAAGAAAAAGCTCAGAAAGACTTTATTTATTTATTTGTTTGTTTATTTATTTGTTGTTATTTAGAATATTTTTCCATGGTTACATGATTCATGATTCCCCCTCTACGCTCCCTCCTCCCAAGAGCTGATAAACAGTTCCACTGGGTTATACTTGCATCATTGTTCAAAACCTATTTCCATGTTATTCATATTTGCAATTGAGTGCTCTTTTAACATCAAAACCTAAGTCATATCTCCATTGAATCACATGATGAACCTTATGTTTTTCTTCTGCATTTCTGCTCCCACAGTTCTTTCTCTGGATGTGGATAGAGTTAGCATTTATTTACCTTTACCATCGACATTCCTGATCCTCTGTGTACCAACCTTTACTGAAAGACTATGCCCAACCTCACTTCCCCCCAACAAAAAAAACCATCCCCATGTCCAGTTTCTGCTTTTGTTTGTGGTCCAAAGTCTGGGCCAGTATCTTGATGTGGGCCTGAAGTGCCCCACTAACCCTTTCTAAGTGGTTGTAAAGAATCAAAAGAATATGACAACAATAACTAGTTGTTTAATATGGGGCCATCTTTGAGATAAGACATATGAGCTATTTAGATTTACAATTATGAGAAAATTCCTCACATCAGTCTTTAGGTATAGCCTAAGGCTTAGTTAAGGGGGTTCAATTTCCCAGTCTCACAGGATATGTTCAAACAATGCACAATTTCCATAATTACTGCCTTCCTCAAAACCTTCCTCTCAGAAAGAGCAAAATATTGAAATATCCAAAAGCTGCCCTAGGGTGCTTAACATGTCATTAGTATTCCATTTACTCTCCCTGCCTGGGCAAATAGAGTGATTCATAGGTAAAGCCAATCAGACCAAGATGAAGCATATTACTTAATAATCAAGATAAAAAGCATTCTGGAACAACCCTTGGGCACATCCTTCCTTCCTTCTTTACACTTCCCAATACCCTCTATCTCTATTGTAACACTATTGCTGTATTCTTCTGATAAAGCTTTTTCTCTTTTCGTGGAGTCACACTGAGCCATCAAATTCTTTAGATAAGATCTTAATCTCCTTGATCCTCACATGAATCTTGCACCTGAATCCCAATAATGAGTTCTTCTTAATCCCATGAAATAAAGAGGGCAGAATAAATGTTTAGTCCTATTACCTTCATAAGACATCAAGAAATAATAAAACAAAATCAAAAGAACGAAAAAAGAAGAAAATATGAAATTTCTTATTGTAAAAATAACTGACCTGGAAAATAGATCCAGGAGAAACAATCTGATAATTATTGGACTACCTGAAAATCGTGACCAAAAAAACCCCCTTCATATTACAAGAATTTATCCAAGAAAACAAGAGAGTAAAATTGACATTGAAAGAATCCACAGATCACCTCCTGCAATGAATCCCTAAATGACAACTCCCAGAAATGTTATACTGAAGTTCAAGAGCTTCTAGGCCATGGTGAAAATATTGTAAGCAGCCAGAAAGGAACAATTCAGATCTCATGGAGCCTCAATCAGGATTACAACTTCCACATTAAAGGACTGCAAGGTTTGGAATATGATATTCTGGAAGGCAAGAAAACTGGGTTTTTAATCAAGAATCACCTACCCATTAATGCTTTCAGGGGGAAGTCTAGGCATTTGATAAAATAGAAGATTTCCAAGAATTCCTGAAGAAAAGACCAAAATTAAGCAGAAAATTTGATTTCAAAATATAAAATTCAAGAGAACCACAAAAAGGGAAATGAGAAAGAAAAAAATTTTAAGGGTTTCCACAAGGTCAAATTGATTATATTACTATATGGGAAAATGATATCTGTAACTCTTAAAGAATTATTATCATTACATAGTAGGTAGAAGAAATATACATAGACAGAGGTTGTGATATTAAGTTGTTTAGGATGATATAAAATAGGGGGGAAAAGAGGATTGTACTAAGAGAAATGCAATGGAATATAGGGGGCCATGCCTCTATATGATTTTTTGGGGTCCTGAGCGGCGTGGTGGCATAGGATGGTTAAACCAGGAGAAAGAAAATGAGAACAACTAGACTAGTGGTTAGCCCATGCTGTCCCGAATTCTGAGGGCCTCGAAGTTTATTATATATCTTTCTCAAGTAAAAAAAAGTCACAGTTGGTAAGGGGCAATAAATCACGTATAATCCATTGAAGTCTAAAGAATACAGATGCAAAGACAAATGGTCAAATTCCAAACCCCAATTCAGGAGGGGATAATTCCAGGAGAGGAAATATCCCAGGGAGATGCTCACCAGTCAAATCCTAAAGGAGCCAGTTCTAATCTGAATATGCACTCTTATCTAATTAACATTTGTTAGGAAAGGAATCATTAACTCAGTAGATGCTGGTCTGCCACTTCAAAGCTCTCCAATAAGAATTCTAAGAAAGGTGGGGATCAAAGACTGAGTCAAAAGAGGAGCCTCAGATTTTTATCTTAGATGGCCCATTCTGTCTGTCCTGACATGCAGTGCAGAAAAATCATACACACAGTTTTACTTGTCGATGATTTTGTAATGGGATCCAGATAAAATATCTGTTACAGACTCTGTTTCTCTAAATGACTCCTAATAGCCTTCTTGGAGGGATCAAGTTGATTTTGGATTAACCTACCTGCTGGTACCAGAGCCTTTTTTGGGGCTCAGGTGACCAGGACCAAACACAAAGACTGCCTCAGCCTGGATTGGTCACGTAGGGAATCCAGATAACAGGCCCTAAATTTGATCCTATTTCTCTAAAGGTTTTAATACATAGAACGGCTTCCCACAATGGAAGATGTAAAATAGGGTAAATTAAACCACATAAAAAGGAATGTTGGTGGGGAGAGAATATTATTACAAGAAGGGATGATTGAGCATGGTGACAGATAATGCTTAAACCTTACTTTCACTGGAATTGATTCAGAGAGGGAAGAACTGCCAGATATACTGGATTATAGGATTCTATCTCACCCTAAAGAGAAGGAGAAGGGGAATAAGGAAGGAGGTGTGTGGGGAGGGGAGTAATATAAGGGAGGGAAAAGTTTGGGGGGGTTGATTCAAAGACCCTAAATAGAGGTAGAAGAGGAATAAGAAGGGAGGTGGTGGGAAGGGGAGTAAAGGGTAATTCATTAAAATCAAAACACTGGTGTGGAGGGAAAGAGTGAAAGGAGAAATGGATGGATTAAAAGAGGAAATCAAAATTATGGGGAATACACAGATGGTAATCATGACTATGATTGTGAATGGGATGAACTCACCCATAAAATGGAAATGGATAGAAGAATGGATTAAAAAACAAAATCCTACCATAAGTTGTTCCTGACACACATTTGAGGCAGGTAGATATACACAGTATAAAGGTAAGAGGCTGGAGCAGAATTTATTGGGCATCAACTGAGAAAAAGAAGACAAGAATAGTGATCATAATCTCAGACAAAGCTAAAAGCAAAAATTGATCTGATTAATAGAGATAAGGAAGGTAATTACATCCTGATAAAAGGCAGTATAGACAATGAAGAGATATCAATACTTAACATATATACACCAAGTAGTATAGCATTCAGATTTTTCAAGGAGAAACTATTGGAGCTTAAGGAGAGAATATATAGTAAAACTATACTAGTAGGGGACCTCAACCTTCCCCTATCAGATCTAGATGAATCAAACCAAAAAAGAAATAAGAAAGAAATAAGAGAAGTGAATGAAATTTTAGAAAAATTAGAGTTAATAGATATCTGGAGAAAAGTGAATAGGGATAAAAAGGAAATTGGAAATGCCTCCTGGAGGAAACATGACTGGACAGATTCTTTGTAAAATACATTTTTTATGATTAATTTTTTATATAACCAAACTTTCCCCATATTTCTTTTCTCTCCATCTCCCCAGAGACCTGGTTCTTTAAACAATAATTTTTATGAAGAAAAAAAAGAATATGAGGAATCACCAAGCGAAAGAAGCCAAGATTTCTAAACTTAAAAGGAAAATTCTATGTTTAGGCCTTTACTCTGAATAAAAAGGCAAAATTCAGGAAAAGAAAGTTGAAAAGGCATTCATCAAAACACCAAAGCTGGCTCCTGGGAACTTTTGAAAACATCTTTTGCATAATAAGGGCAAAACAACCTCAGAGATATACTTCCTAATAGTGAATAGGCAATTGTGTCGAAGTTCCTCCATTGCCCCAGATTATAGAGTTAAGATTAGTGGTGCCAATCTTATTCTACGAAACCAAAAATTTACCTCTGATCATGGGAACTTGTCTACAAGGAACTCCCAGACTGACTCTTGTCCTGGACTGAACATTAAGCCATTAAGCACCCTGAATAGGTGTGATAGAGATATTGTCAACCTTGAAAAAACACAAAACCTCAAAAGTATTTAGAAAGAACAAGTATTAAATCAGGACAAGGGAGACAATGCTCTAAGGACCACCACACAGATTTATGCATATACCACACAGAGGTAAGCTCTGGGACTCCATTGTCTCTGGGAAAATGTACCTTGAAAGGAGACTTTCCACTTAACTGAAGAACTTGGGGTCTTGTATAGGTTTTAGGGAATAAAAGATAGTAAGGACAATTGATCAGTTTACATGGAGGATTCAGGCCAAGGACTAGATTACTTGGGAGATACCTAGATACAATGGGAGAAACTTCTATGATCGGATTATATCTACTAATTCTATCTTCTAATTCCTTATAGGCAAGTTCTCAAAGGGAAAAGATAAACTGAGGATTCCATAAAAGAAGGTCATCAATATTCAAGTCTGTGTCATTTAAAATCACTTGGGATACTTGGAATTACATTTCCCGTGATCCCTAATGGGTGAGGGATTGTTTTAAATAGGGGGGAAGTGACTTTGAACTTCCTCTTTACCTACCTGCCTCTTTAGCTACCTGCCTTTTTAGCTACCTGAGCTTGCGGAGAGAGGAAAGGAAAATGGCTGAGGTGATGTTGGAATAAGTTTCTTACAGGTGCGTGGTCAGTTTATCTCTATCAGCATGGCTTTTATTAAAATACTATTCTTCCTTTTGATCTCAACCCTCATCATTTTTAATCATAACAAGTCTTAAGTATCCTTTTTGGTTTCTTGGTTTTTCTAACTTCATTTGGATGGCTCCCATATAATCTAGTCTCGTGTTACCACCTCTTTCCCAGGCCTTTATGTAACCAGTCAGTTGTCCTTCCTTTCCTATATTTCCCAATAAGATGGAAATTCCCATTTGTGGTTTATTTTCCCAGAGACATTATTTCCAGAGTCTCAGAGCTTAGCTTGATGTGGTGGTGTTGTGTGTGCACATGACTGTGTGGTTGCCAAAAGAGCATTGTCTCCCTTGTCCTGATTAAAGATTTGTTCTTCATAACTGTTTTGATGGCTCCATTTTTTTTCTAGGTTGACAGACATAAAGACGATGGGATGAAAGAGCTAGGGCTGATTATCAGAGGATGGGACCAAAGTACGTGGTTAAGTCTGGTTGATGCCTCTCCCAATAGACTGATTAAACAATTCTCAGAAGACAAGCAAGGCAGGAAACAAGGGAGTCATTATGCTTGAATCAGCACAAATAACAATTGTAAGAGTCAAAGGTTGGGATGAAGCACATTCTTGAATGGGAAAGAGTACAAGCAAGTAGGCCAGTACAGGGTAGATGATGGAGTTCATAAAGTGAGGTAGAACTTAAAAAGACTGAAAAGTAGGAAGAGACCAAGATGTGGAGGATTTTAGATTCTGAAGCTGGATCTATTAAGGAGCCACAAGAATTGATTAAATGAAAGAGTGGCATATTTAGACAAGAAAATGATTTTGACATCTGAGTGGAATATGAATTGTAGAGGGAAAAAAGTTGAGAGAAAGAGATATCCAATACTCAATCAGGTCCCATTCTTCCTTTTCAACTTTATTATACTTTATGACCTTGTACCCAGTTCATGCCAGTGTCTTCCCAACCAGAGAAATCAAAAGTTCTCAAGCACCTATTATGTGAAAGACACAGTAGAAAGCACTTCTGAAACAAAGTCAAGAACAAGCAAAGATGGGGGCAGCTGAGTAGCTCAGTGGATTGAGAGTCAGGCCTAGAGACTGGAGGTCCTAGATTCAGATCCAGCCTCAGACACTTCCCAGCTGCGTGACCCTAGGCAAGTCACTTGACCCCCATTGCCCACCCTTACCACTCTTCCACCAAGGAGCCAATACACAGAAGTTAAAGGTTTAAAAAAAAAAGAACAAGCAAAGATAAAAGAAAGGCAGAAGACAGTCCTTGACCTTGGTGAGCACCCAGTCTAATGGGGAAGACCATATGCCAACAATCATAGACAAGCAAACTCTAGACAGGATAAATTAGAGGGAAGGTATAGTATTAAAGGGGATTGGGAATGGCTTCCTGAAGAATGGGGTGTTTTAACTGGAACTTGAAGGAAGGCAAAAAAGCCAGTAGGAAATGATGAGAATGGATAGCTTTTCAGGCATAAGGGGAAGCCTCTTCAAGCCCAGTATAGGCATGATGAAAATGCCTAGAAAAGGGAAATATGTCTAAGAATAGCAATAAAACCAGTGTTACTGGTGAAAACTGCAGCAGTGGTGACAACTTCATCTTCTGAAATCCCTAAATGAATCCTTGTCCTAGACTGAGCAATAAACACTTAAGTACCTTTAAAAAAATCACCCAAGTTCTGAATTCAGCTAGACAATCAAAACCTTCATTACTTGTCCAATTACCATAGCCTCTGGCTATTTCATCTTCACCTCTCCTAGCCACCTTGGGCTGCTTCTAATTATTTGTCCCCAAGGTCCAGTGAAGTTTGATGGTGTAAGTGTTAAAATTAATGGTTTGGTTAAATATATGAAGGTTATAAATAATAGTTGTGGTTGCCAATTCAAAGTATTATTGCTCAAAGTCGAAATGACTTCAATAGCTTTTTATTTAAAAAAGAGGTGGAAAGAGTAAAAGTAGAAAAATACAAAAGGGTAGAGAAGACATTAACTTGTCTAACTAAATATTGCTCTGGTGCTCAACTCAGCCAGGACTTGTTGAACTTCGACAGGAATTAAACTCTCTCCAGAAACAAGAAGGGAAAATCAGCTATCTGCCCAAGTTCCCTCCAAGAGGCAGGTTGTGATGCGGGTGGTAGGAGGAAGGATGGATGAGAGAAAGGAAGGTAATAGGAACAGAAAGGGAATAGGAATAGAAAGGTAGCCTAGATGGGGTATCCCTAAGACCAGAGGGGGAAATTGACCGGAGCCCTATAGGGCTCAATAAAGATCAGGAAACAACTTAAGAGTGTAGAATAGGGGGCAGTTGGGTAGCTCAGTGGATTGAGAGTCAGGCCTAGAGATGGGAGGTCCTAGGTTCAAGTCTGGCCTCAGACACTTCCCAGCTGTGTGACCCTGGGCAAGTCACTTAACCCCCATTGCCTAGCCCTTACCAGTCTTCTGCCTTGGAACCAATATACAGTATTGACTCCAAGACAGAAGGTAAGGGTTAAAAAAAAGAGTGTAGAATAGCTGTTTTATCTAGTTAGGAAAGGGAAAAGTTAGGTAGGGAAAAAGGGTCTCCTCCAGTAGGCACTTCTCCAGATAAGGTACTTTTGGGGGAAAAGGGTGCCAAAAGCACCGGTGCCTCTCTCTTATATTTTCTCAGATACCTTCCACAGAGGAAGTAGGAGGTTTCTAAGGAAGTTGTGGTAGGGAGTCCTGGGAGTTGTAGTCTCCCAGGACTTGGAACATTTTAAACTGCACAAGGTCAAGACAATGACAAGCTGAAGGTGACTCCTAAGGCCGATTTTCTTTTTTGAGCCAACTCTCTTCTTAAAGCAGACTTCCTTCTTGGAGTCAACTCTCTTCTTGGAGTCCATTCTCTCAGTTTCAGAAATTCAGGGCCTTTTATAGTGGCTTCTTGTTTCCTCTCCTCTTCACAGGGGCCAATCACAGCTTCAAAGTTGTCTAGCACTATCCAGGGGAGTGTTTGTGGGAACCAGTTCACACCTTCTGGAGGGGCAAATACTCATCAAAAGGGTTCACAGTTTCTAATGGTGTGGACTCTTAAAAGAATTCACAAGTTTCTGACTGTTTGAGTTAGAAAAAGGTTGGAGATCTCCAATATCTTGCTGGCTTCTTACCTAGCACTAAGTAGGATGTGAATTCACTAAGTGGTTTGTGAGCTCCTCCACCTAGTTTAAGCTTGTGTTGATTCAATCAAAAGGTAGACAAAGAAGAGTTAATCCTCTCTTCACAATCTAGTGAGGTACTTAATTAGTGTTAACTCAGGATAGACAATAGAGTAAAGAATTCTATTTCACAGTGGCTAGGTATACATTCTTCCCCTTCCTAAAATGTATTGACAACCTTACTTTACACCAACCTCAAATTTACCCTTGTTCCATGGGAACTTGCCTTCAGGAAACTTCTAGATTTGGATACTAATCCTTGTCCCAGACTGAATAATAGTCCATGAAGCACCCATTGAGCCTTCTGGAAAAAAATGATGGATATAGTCAAGTCTTAAGTAACCTCTTGACTTCTTAGTTTCTCTTACTGTATTTAGGCTGCCCCCAGGTACCCTATCCTTGGAATACAACCTCTTTCCCAAGTTTCTATGTAACCAGTCAATTATTCATCTTTGTTTAAATTCCCTAAACTATAAATGTAATCTCAAGTTCTTTAGTTCAATGTAAATTCTCATTCTTGGTGTTTTACCTTGGAGGCAATGTTCCTGAAGTCTTAGACCTGGGTGGCTCTGTGTGGTGTGTCTGTGTATGACTCCATGTGTTGGCCATGAGAACACTATCTCCCCTTTCCTGGTTAAAGACATGTTCTTTTGTAACTGCTTTGGTGGTTTTGTGGGTTTTTTATGCTGACAGTATATAAGCTCCTTGCTTTCTATAATTCATTGGGAGTCCTAGGACTGCTATTCTGGGTATTTCCCCAGATTAATCTGCCTACCTTGATTAAAAAACATTGTTATAATTATTTTGGCAGTTATGAGTTTATTTCCAGTCCATACTGGACTGGACCTGTGAGATGTAAGAAGATGGAAAAATGAGGAGGATGGACACTAGTCATGAAGTGTTTTAAATGCTATGCAGATTTTGTCACCTAACACCAAGTTAATTCAGATGAATCCAGGATTTACTAATCACTTTAAGTGGTGGTTGTAGTACGTGCCTTTCGATCCTAATATAAGGTTACTGGAGTATGTGCCAGCCAAAGTGTAGAAAAGAACAGCTGTAGGTGCTTTAATCTCCTAGAAATGTACATCTACCAGGATTATAACCTAGTTATAATCACTTGCCCTTCCTCTTTTAGAAATGTACACCTATTGTCAATATGTCAACCTTGAAAAACACAGAACCCCTAAAGTAGTCAGCAAAACCAAATCTTTAATCAGGAAAGACACAGGTCCATAATACTTGGCTGCTACACAGAGCCAAGAGCCAAATGCTACACAGAGTCAAAACTCTGGGACTCTGAGGACAATAGCTCTGAGAGGATCATTGTGCTAAATGATTCTCCAAATAATAATAGAACATAGGGATCTTATATATCTTTTGGGGAAGTAAGTACAACAGATATACACTGTGACAGATTGTAAGCAGACTTGGGAAAGAGGTTGTAGCTAGAGGCTAGAGTATCAGGGAGTGGTCTACTACAATGGATACAAAAAGGATGGTTCCTGAATAAGTATTGGTCTTCATTGATCTCTGATACAATGGGGGAAATTCTAAGACTAAAAGGGTGATAGAGCATTTGAGCATTTTTTTCCTTACTTCTATTTAGGACACAATGGCCCCTGGGAGATCCCTTATTCAGTCTAAGACAAAGTCACTTTGGGACTTCCCTTAAAGTAAGTTCCCAAGAGAAATGGGCAAACTTGGGGTTTCCAGAATTTATGTTGACTCTATCTGGATTGTATTTTCTTTTTCTTTTTTTTTTAAACCTTTACCTTCTGTCTTGGAGCCAATACTGTGTATTGGCTCCAAGGCAGAAGAGTGGTAAGGGTAGGCAATGGGGGTCAAGTGACTTGCTCAGGGTCACACAGCTGGGAAGTGTCTGAGGCCAGATTTGAACCTAGGACCTCCTGTCTCTAGGCCTGGCTCTCAATCCACTGAGCTACCCAGCTGCCCCTGGATTGCATTTTCTTATTTCAAACTTCATCTATAAAAAAAAAAAAACAACAACACATTTTTGTTTGAATTTGGTGACCAGCCACATATAATATTATTGCCTTGTGTACTCTAATAAACTCCCTTTTAGTCTCATTCTTTTGTGCTTGCCTGATTCACAAGGGCAAGGTCCTCAATAAGAACTTCTTTAAATAATGCTAAATAGAAGATTTTTCTTATATTTGGTCCTGTGGGGTGAGAGGGAGCCATTGGAATTTATTGAAGAATGGAGTGACATGACTAGACATGTTTTAGGAAGATTATTTTGACAGCTAAGTAGAAAATGGCCTGGAATACAGAGAGACTTGAGCTAAGAAAACCAATCAGCAAATTATTATAATAGTTATTGCAATAGTCCAGGTGTCAGGTAATTAGAGATTAGACTAGAGTCATAGCAGTGGAAGAGGGGAGAAGGGGGCATATGTGAGAGATGGTACTGAAGTAAAAACAGTAAGACTTGACAACTGATTTGAATATGTGAGTTGAGAGAAAGAATGAAGAGTTGCAGATGATACAGAAGTTAAGAGGATAATGGTAAATGCCAATAATAATAGAGAAGTGAAGAAGAGGAGGTGTTTTGGGGGAAAAGATAATGAATTTAGTTTTGGACTGGTTGAGTTTCAGATGAGCCAAATGAGGGGAATACTTTTTTTCTATAACATTAACACTATAGCAACAAACTTAGATTTGAGAGGACTGCCCACGAGAATATCTCCAGATTGAAAAGGGATGGACCAACGTAAAGAACAAGCCACACATTTTTGGACATAGTCAACATGAGAATCCCTTTTGCTTTGCTATATTCATTTGTTACAATGGTTTTATTTTTGTTTTTCTTTCAGAGGAATGGTAGAAACTATAAAATAAATCACTGATGATTAAAACAAAATAAAAGTGAAAGAGAAAACAAATTAGAGGAGGTAATAATTAGAAAAGAATATAAAGAAGATTCAAGCTGAGGTGGCCAGAAAAGTACCATATTGTCTATCAGCCCATAAAAATACACATAGTTTCAGTCTATTTTTGTCCAAAAAAATGGCTTCACCATTGTCACAGGAAACTAATTTTCAACTCAATAGTGTCTGAAAATGGGACAAGTGTCTCTGAAGCCTAGTAGTTAAATTTGGACCCTTCACAATACCATAAAGTCACCAAATATCATAAGTAGAAGAGACCCATATTTTAAGAGAAGCTTCTAATGGTTTTATGAGATAAATATGACTTGGGCCCAGAGAGGCCTCTTTTTTCTTCTCTGAAACCCACAGTGGGTAGGGCAAGACCATTGCGGTGGTGCTTGGGGAGACATGACATCAGTTCCTCTTTCAATTTCTCAACAAAGGTGGGGATGAAGTAGCCAAGATAGTGCCAGGGATGAAACTGGATAAGAAGAAAAAACATGGTTCTATAACTCTCTGTCCAATGAAAATTCAAGGAAAGGATCCTGAGAACAGAGCTCTGAAAGATATTGTCAGATCACAGTGCAGAAGAACAGAGGCACTAGAGAAGCTTGTCTAAGGGCAGGGAATCTGGCTATATCTGACACTCCAGTTACCAGAATGACTAGGAAAAGGTAAGGAGATGAGAGCTCAAAAAAAGACATTCTTCCCTGACTTTAAATCAGTGTCACTGAGGCTCTAAGAAATCCTCTTTGTTATCAAACATGGCCATAGTATTCTCCATTAGAATGGGTCTTTTAAATTTAGTAATAGAAATAGTAATTAGTAGTAATTAATAGTAATAGTAATCCAGCCTGGATAACAACCTGTCTCATAAAATGAGATAAAAACTAATAGAATGTCAGAATTGGAAGAATGTCAGAATGGGAAGAGACCTCTGAGACCAAATACTTAATAAAATGTCACTTCAGAACCAAGACACCAAAATTCAGGCAGCAACCCAGCTGAATGCTTCCAAAATTTCCCTCCAAATGACTACTTTAATCAAGTTTTGGAGTGGCCAAACCAACAAAACTTCAGAATGAATCATTTTTCCAGCCTAAAATAACTTAGAAGGCAGGCAGAAGAGATCTATAACATGAGGGTGAAGACTAGCCCAGAGCATGAGTGGCACAGCATCAGCAGTGGTCCAAGCATCATCCGTTGCTCTTGGAGGTGACTGCAAAAGAAACAGAAGTAACAGTAGCTTTGGGGGCTCCCAGCCCTATACAGAATAAGGGAGTCAGTCAACTAGTCAGAAAGAGATTTCTAGGTGCAGGTGGCATTGATTGGCAATTATATTGTTTATGAGAAGTTATGATTCATAGTCCCAAAGAAGAAAAGAGCATTAGAATTTATGACGATAGGAGTCTTTATAGCATTATTTACCCTTCTTGGGTAAAGATATGGGTACATCCCGGGAAAGTAATGACCATACCACCTTAAATCACACTGCCTTGGAAGCACTGAAAACTTGCAGATGCCAAGAACTAGTTCTGAAACCAGTTGCATGAAAAAGCCTAAACCTTGGTACAGTGTCTCTCCACCTGTCAGTGTGCAGAGCCCAACATGAATATAAAGTTCAAATTCAATAAATAGACGGGAAAAATGTGCAAACAACAAAAAAAATGACCATAAAAAGCTATTATAGTGGCAGGGAAGACAAGGACATAAACCTGAAAGATGATGATATGAAAAGAGCTACAAACAAAGCTTCAAAGAAAATGCTAAGAGGACTTAACCCCATCAAGAATTTCTAGAACTGTTAAAGAGATACAAGGAAATTTTGAAAAAGAGAATTAACAGCTTGGAAACAAGAACAAGAAATACTGAAGAAAGCTGCATCTTAAAAAAAAAAAGATTTGGTCTAATGGTAGAAGAGGCACAAAAACTGAATGAACAAAAGAACTTAAAAAGCAGAATAGGAGGGGTAGCTAAGTAGCATAGTAGATAAAGTTTCAGGGCTGGAGTCAGAAAGACATAGATTCTTCAAATTTGGCCTCGAACACTTCCTAGCTGTGTGACCCTGGGCTAGTCACTTAACACCAATTGCCTAGCCTTTATCCCTTTTCTGTCTTGTAATTGATACTTTGTATTGATTCTAACATGGAAGTGAAGTTAAGGTTTTAACAAAAACAAACAAAGAAACAAAATAAACTAGGCCAAATGGAAAAAGAGGTAAACTAAGCTTACTGAAGAAAACAATGTCTTAAAAATTAGAATTGGGAAATTGATATTAAGGTCCCGAGGCATCAAAATATAACTAATAAAGTCAAATAAATGAAAAAAATATAGAAAAAATTTGAAGTATATCAGAATAAATGCAAATGAAGTTGAAAATAGATCAAAGAGAGATAATTTATGAATTATTAGAGGGGCAGTGAGGTAGTTTGGTGGACTGAGAGTCAGACCTGGAGATGAGAAGTCCTGGGTTCAAAACTGATCTCAGATGCTTCCTAGCTATGTGATTCTGGGCAAGTCACTTAACTCCCATTGTCTAGTCCTAACCATTCTTCTGCCTTGGAACCAATTACATAGTCTTGATCCTAGGACAAAAAGGGCATGGTTTTAAAGGCGGGGGGGGGGTGGGGGAAAGAATTAGTTGACAACCTGAAAACCATGATTAAAAAAAAGCTTAGAAATTATATTGAAAAGAAATATAAAGGAAAATTGTGCCAATACCTTAGATCCAGAGGGTAAAATAAAAATTGAAAGAACCCACTGATCACTTTTCAAAAGAGATAGCAAAATGAAAACTCCAAAAAAATTTATAGTCAAATTACAGATCTCCAAGGTCAAGGGGAAAATATTGTAAGTAGCCAGGAAAACAATATAAATTCAAACACAAGAGCAAAGAGAATCATAAAAAGGTAAACATGAAAGAAAAATCAAAGTTAAAGTATTACTTTTCTTCATGCCAAGATATTACATGTAAGTCCTAAGAACTTTGTCATCATTAGGGCATTTAGAAGGTATCTACATAAACAGAGAACAGGAGTGTGGATCAGTTATGCTGGAGTGATCTAAAAAATAAGGTATCAGGGGCAGCTGGGTAGTTCAGTGGATGGAGAGTTAGGCCTACAGAAGGGAGGTCCTGGGTCCAAATCTGGCCTCAGACACTTCCCAGCTGTGTGACCCTGGGCAAGTCACTTGACCCCCATTGCCCACCCTTACCACTCTTCCACCAAGGAGCCAATACACAGAAGTTAAGGGTTTAGAAAAAATAAAAAAAAAATTATAATAAATAAATAAAAAATAAGGTATCAGAAAGAGGGATATACTAGGATAAAGTGAAAGGGAGAAGAATGGGGAAAATTTTGTCATTCAAAAGAAGTGCACAAGGAAAAGCTTTTATAATGGAGGGGGAAATGCTCTTCTGGATCAGGGTAGAAGGCAATACTTGAACCTTGCTCTCATTGGAATTGGTTCAAAGAGGAAAGAATATATACATACTCAGTTGGTTATAAAAATCTATCTTATCCAACAGGGATATAGAGAAATAGGAGGGTAGGGAAATAAAAGTAATGATTTAGAGATGATAAAAGGGAGGGCAGATTAAGGGAGGCAGTAGGCAGAAGCAAAAAGCAGAACAGAATTTTTAAGAGGAGAGAGAGAAGGAGAGAGACACAGAGAGAGACAAAGAGACAGAGAGACAGAGAGTGACAGAGAGATTAAGAGAGAATAAAGCCAAAGAAAATTGCATGGAAAGAGAACCAAAATGAATAATAACTTGAATGTGAATGGGACAAGCTCACCTACAAAATGGAAATAGATAGTAGAATAAGTTAGAAACCAGAATTCAATAATATGTTATTTACAAGATACACACTTGAAATAGAAAGACACATATAAAGTTCAGATGAAGGACTAGAGTAAAATCTGTTATGTTTTAGCTCAAGTATGAAAGACAAGGTAGTAATCAGTGTAGCAACAAGGGGAACAAGTGGATAGAATGTTGGTCCTGATGTCAGGAAGATTTATCTTCCCAAGTTCAAATCTGGCCTCAAACCCCTACTGTGTGATCATAGGCAAGTTACTTAACTCTGCCTCAGTTCCTCATCTGTACAATGAGCTGGAAAAGGAAATGACAAACCACTTGAATATCTTTTCCAAGAAAACTCAAATGGACAAAACAACAACAGCAATCATGAGGTTGGACAAAGCAAAAGCAAAACAAATAAGAAATAATTAGGGAAACCTCATTTTGCTAAAAAGGCCCATCAACAATGAAATCGTATTAAAAAATACAACAAGTTTCTTTAATAAAGATCTCATTTTTCAAAAATATAGGGAACTGAATTATTTTTTAATTAAATGACATCCATTTCCCAATTGACAAATGGTCAAAGGATATGAACAGACAACTTTTAGAAGAAATCAAATCTTCCTATAGTAACATGAAAAAAATCATCTAAATCAGTATTTATTAGATAGATGCAAATTAAAACAACTCTGAGGTACCACCACACATCCTTCAGAAATGCAAATGCTAGAGGGGATGAGGGGAAAATACACTCACTAGTAAACTCTTGGTAGAATAGTGAACTTGTCCAACCATTCTAGGGAATGATTTGGAGTTATGCCTAAAGGAGTTTAACTTTTAACCTTTAAATCAGTACTGGAACTGGTATGTATATATCCCAAAGAGATTAAAAACAAAAAGTAAAGGGACCTATCTGTACAAAAATATTTATAACTGCTCTTTTGGGGTTGGTAAAGAATTCAAAATTGAGGCAATGCTCATCAATTGGTGAGTGGCTGAGTGCTATTGGACTTAAAGAAAGTACCAAGGAGAGTGATTTTAGGGAGAAAAAAAAAACATGGCAAGGTCTATATGAACTGATACAAAGTGAGGTGAGAAGAATCAGGAAATCATTATGCAATGTAACAGCGATGTCATAATGATGACCAGCTTGGAAAGACTTGACTATTCCATGTCTCTCTATCCTGATTCTAAACTCTATTTCCAATAAGCTAGATGGTTACAGTAAGCTAAATCACTATAGTAATTGAATGTCCAGAGATTGTTGAGATGGAGTGAAGAAACTCCATGAGGTTGGGTCCAGCCACAGGTTTTTACTAAAACATTTCTTGTTTTGAGTAATATTTCATCTTCCCATTATCTAAGTTCAGACTCTAGAACATGTAGGTTTTAATGTGTCCAGATAGTCTAAGATTTGAAGGTCTGTTAACTTCACGGATTCATGCCCAAAGGAATCTGATGTGACTGCTGTCAAGTATCACCACCTGGTGGATGGTTCATATATTAATCTCTTTATAGAAATATAATATATAAACAACTTGCTTGCAAACGGCTTAAAGAGGAAAAAGACAAGCAAGTAAATTTGGCTTATTTAGTTACCAACAAGAGGTCCATTGAGGATATCTTCTGAGCATCACTGATAACATGAGACATTGTCATAAATGAATAGTCCACATGAAGGAAGGTGGCCTAGCAGCACCAGATATTAAACTATACTATAAAGCAGCAGTCATCAAAATGATATGGTACTGGAATAGACTTGGGGTAAGTGACGTCAGCAAGACAGTGTATGATAAACCCAAAGAGCCCAATTTTGGGGACAAAAATCCACTATTTGACAAAAACTGTTGGGAAAAATTGGAAAATAATATGGGAGAGATTAGGTTTAGATCAACATTTCACACCCTACACCAAGATAAATTCAGAATGGGTGAATGACCTGAATATAAAGAAGGAAACTATAAGTAAATTAAGTCAACACGGAATAGTATACTTGTCAGATCCATGGGAAAGGGAAAATTTTAAAACCAAGCAAGAGTTAGAAAAAATTACAAAATGTAAAATAAATAATTTTGATTATATTAAATTAAAAAGTTTTTGTTCAAACAAAAACAATGCAACCAAAATCAGAAGGGAAACAACAAACTGGGAACAAATCTTTATAACAAAATCTCTGACAAAGGTCTAATTACTCAAATATTCAATGAGCTAAATCAATTGTATAAAAAATCAAGCCATTCCCCAATTGATAAATGGGCAAGGGACATGAATAGGCAATTTTCAGATAAAGAAATCAAAAGTATCAATAAGCACATGAGAAAGTGTTCTAAATCTCTAATAATTAGAGAAATGCAAATCAAAACAACTCTGAGGTATCACCTCACACCTAGCAGATTGGCTAAAATGAAAGAAGGGGAGAGTAATGAATGCTGGAGGGGATGTGGCAAAATTGGGACATTAATGCATTGCTGGTGGAGTTGTGAACTGATCCAACCATTCTGGCTGGCAATTTGGAACTATGCTCAAAGGGCTATAAAAGACTGCCTGCCCTTTGATCCAGCCATACCACTGTTGGGTTTGTACCCCAAAGAGATCATAGATAAACAGACTTGTACAAAAATATTTATAGCTGCGCTCTTTGTGGTGGCAAAAAACTGGAAAAGGAGGGTATGTCCTTCAATTGGGGAATGGCTGAACAAATTGTGGTATATGCTGGTGATGGAATACTATTGTGCTCAAAGGAATAATAAACTGAAGGAGTTCCATGTGAACTGGAAAGACCTCCAGGAATGGATGCAGAGTGAAAGGAGCAGAGCCAGAAGAACATTGTACACAGAGACTGATATACTGTGGTAAAATAGAATGTAATGGACTTCTATACTAGCAGCAATGCAATGACTCAGGACAATTCTGAGGGATTTATGAAAAAGAACGCTACACACATTCAGAGGAAGAACTACAGGAGTGGAAACACAGAAGAAAAACAACTGCTTGAACACATGGGTTGTTGCAGACATGATTGGGGTGTAGACTTGAAATGACCACACCAATGCAACTATCAATAATATGGAAATATGTCTTGACTGATGACACATGTTAAAACCAGTGGAAATGTGCATTGGATATGGGGGGGCAAAAAGGGGGAAGGGGAAAGTAAAAACATGAATCATGTAACCGTGGAAAATTCTTCTAAAAGAATAAAATATTTAAATTTAAAAAATGAATAGTCCAGCAATAAGAGAAGAGTAAAATAACTTGCAGAATATTAATTTGAAAGAATGCCATAATTCTAAAGATAAATATTTATTTTAAAACCTTAGTGAAGCAAGAGGAGCTGAAATAAAACAATGTAGTAATGATATGGGGATAGAGGCTTCCCCAGACATCCCCAAAGCCCAGATTGTGTAGAGTATATAAAAGATTCATTTTTCCTTGCATTCCTGAAGTGCCAGGAAGGTTACTTTGAAGCCTTCTGGTCTCTCCCTTCATTCTTGATCAACACAGATAAGCACATCCAGCTTGCTCCTGATAAACATCTCATATCCCAGAGATCTGATTATCCTCTAGCCTGGACAGTTCACCCCCTTTTAACTTGGAGGCATAGGACACAACTATGTGACCCATTTTAGGTTTCAGAGACCCTGTAACGTGCCATCATTGTCCCATCATTAGTCACATAGTCTGTTGTCAAAAGAGTATAAAAAGCCCAGAACATATGTCCTCTGAGAGGCAGTCCTCCATCTGCTCTTCCTCCCTCAGTAATTCAGTCTGACTTAACCATTTGACTTATATTCATATTAATATATCTCTTTTATTTTTAAGCCAGCTATTAGAGTCTGTCATTCTTGACAAGGGCAACCTGTCCAGGTTCAGGGTTTTACATAAAGCTCTCCCCCAATAGTAGGTATATTTAAAGAATTCCAGAGAATTAACTAAAAAACTAATTGAAACAATTAACCACATAAAATAAAACCACATAAATTACAAGCATTTCTATATATTATCAACAAAGTCCAAGAGCTAGAGATGGAAAGAGAAATTATATTCAAAATAATTGAAGATGGGGGAAGCTAGGTGGCTCAGTAGATTGAGAGCCAGGGCTAGAGACAGGAGGACCTAGGTTCAGATCTGGCCTTAGATACTTCCTAGCTGTGTGACCCTGGGTGAGTCATTAACCCCCATTGCCTAGTCCTTACCACTCTTCTGACTTGGAATCAATACACAGTATTGATTCCAGGTCAGAAGGCAAGGATTAAAAAAATTGAGGACAATAAAAAACACCAGGAAGTATATCTACCAAAAGAAACCAGAAACTGTAGGACACAATTACAAAATGCTCTACACACAAATAATGTCAAACAAATGGAAAAAACATTACTTGCTCATTAATAGGCTGAGTGAATATAATAAAAATGGCAATTTTGCCTATTCAGTGCCAGATAAAACAGCAAAGATTACCCTCCAACATACTTCCCCTACTGTTTATTCTACTCTTTCTCCTTTCATTCTGGCAATATTCAAGTGTTTTGCTTCTGACCACTGCCACCCCTAATTGTCCTCTCTTCTATCAGCTCCCCTCTTCCCTTATTCCATTCCCCTCCTTTATTCTTATGGAATAACATAGATTCCTATACCCAATTGAGTATGTATATTCTTCCCTCTTTGAAACAATTCTGATGAGAGTAAAGATCCTGTGCTTCCCTCCACACTTCTTCCATCCCCCCTCCATTATAAAAGCTCTTTTGTATCTTAATGTACACATTTGTGAGTGGAGCTTCAGCAATGACTTGTTGGTGTCAGGAACTATCAGTTAGCTGGAAGACTTAATGAATATAAAACAAAAGTTCTGCTCATTTATTCCTATTTTAAGCCCCCCCCTCCCCAAATGAGTCTATGGATCTGCTCTGTTCCTAGTACAACAGTGCTGCTGGCCTAGATGTTTTGGGTCTAAGGATTAAGTCTGGAATGTGTTGTGGGTTTAAATTGCTAGTAGTGATGGTCTAACTCTATTCTGGCCCTGGTAGTGAGTACTCAATCAGATCTTGGTATATCTCAACAGTATTTTCCTAGTCCTATTCTTCATCAAGGGACTGTTTCAAAGATTGAAGAATGACAAATTTTCTAATCTACTGTTCTTTGCCCAGACGCTGAGTTTATGAACCACTTTATGATCAATAAGAACCTAGGATTGTAATGAACAGTGGATGAAGTAGTATTCCTCTCTATTTTAAAAGAAACTATATGGGCATCATCTCTCTAGCCTTGTTTTAGCTTAGGACTTGAGTTCATGATCTCCATGAAAGATGCAAATAAGAGGCCACAACCCAATTTGGCAATCAAAGGCTGTTTCATATTTCCTACTTGCCTGTAGATGCAATGTGTGATCATTGTAACATTATTTTCTTTGGCTTCTCTTTAGATTATCAATCAATATTTGTCTGGTACTCTTGATTTTTTCTTAGAGCAATTATGGGAGGTTGGAGGTTGTATTTCTTCCTACTCTTCCCTCTGGATCAGTATCCGTTTCCATAATGCTTTATGCTTATCATGTACATTCTTATGTGGGAATAAAATTGTGTTCTATTCCTAATTGTATGTATATATACATATGTATATACATGTATGTATGTGTATATATAGTACTTTTCCTTTGGGTTGGGAGAGAGAGCCCTTAGATTTCATGGGCATAATCATTGCTACAGTTAGCAACTCTGTCAAAGGAGCAATTTTCCTCTGAGTAGCTGACTTGGGGTGAAAAGCAGATAAGCCTGAAAATTCTGTTATTTACTTTTATTACTCACGATCCAGGGAACCCCAGAGAAATGAGTCTAAGGAAAATTACTATGAAAAGAAAAGGAAAAATATGAGTACAATTTATCAGTTTTCTGTGGCATTATCCAAGAAGTTACTGGCTACTCACTCTTCTCGCTAGGGTTAAAACAAATATGTAATGTACAAACATTGGGGTGCTCAGAGAATACTCTAACACCTCTGGTGGAAAATTTGCTGAGCACTTTTCAGGGCTTCTCATCCACCTTTGGCGTTACCTTTCACCCATCTCTTACTTATGACTCCAAGAAGTTTTAATATGCACAGTGGTATAATGGGAAACTATAGGATAGATATAAGGTATAAGATGAATATAAGACTTATGAGTATAGATGACAGCTTGAAGAAATCTTAGACTCCATGGACACTCCATAATGGAATGAAGCTGGGGTTTGAAAAGAGAGTGTGGTTTGGCCAAGCTGAAGGAAGGAGGTTTTGGCTGTGTGGTCCAGCTTTGCCAAGAATCCAAGGAGCTGATAGAGTGGGATTTGCATTTTACTGAGAAGAAGATACTTCAAGCAGCTATTATGGCCTATGTAGAGGAAAGGGCTTGGTTATCTGCTGGTAGACAGCAGATTTATCTATCTTACTCCCTAGAGCATTTTTTTGATTGATTGGCTGTGTATTGGACTTGCTCCTGGTTCCTGTGACATCTGTGATCATCTTGGAGCACCATGGATCTGTGTAGTGAGAATCCCACCTCTCCAGCCCCCTCTTATTCTAGTTAGAAATTTAGTTCAGTTTAGACCTTAGTTTAGTTAAATTGTTTGGGCTTGTGTTATTTAGGAATTCTGGGGTTCCATTTAGAGGTATTAAGCCTCAACATATGTAGATATATGACAAACTTCCTGTGGACATGTGGGGAACTTTGAAACTACATTTCCCATGATTCCTCTTGTAAAAAATGGAGGCAGACAGAAAGTGTAATGATGTAAGAGAATGATATAAGACTCCTGGGGTCATTGGAGGTGTCCTCTTTTGCTCGAAGACAAGATGAGGGAAGGTAGGGAATGAAATGGTGGAGGCAGAATTTTTTGAAATAGCCAGGCGCGTGGTCCGATTTTATTCTATCAACATGGGCCTAAATAAAATATTAGTTATCCTCATAATATCAGCCTTTATCATTTTTAAAAACAACAGACTATTCCATAGTATGGAAAACCCTTCTCTTCCACTTTCCTCATTTAATATCAATAAACCCACTTTGTTTGTACTCCCTGTCTCCTCTAAGCCATAAAGAACCCATATCTTGAAGTTACCCACTTCACTGGCTTTCCCTGGTTGATAGACTGTCAGTTAGCTGACAAAGTGTCATTCCCAAACTTCACATCCCCATTTGGTTTCCCTATGTTTACCTATCAGTCTTTCCCTTGTGAAGTGTGGGAGTGTCCCCAGTTGTATGGCATCGTTATTCCCCTATTACCAGTATTTTCTTTTTTCAGCAGCCACAACCCAGTAAAATCATCTTAGTAAAGAGGATAAACCAGATTGAGGGTAACTGACAGGTCTCCAACCAATTATGAGCTGGAGGGATATCAAATTTGAGCATGTGAAGATTTTTCCCCACCCAGAATGAGAGGTTGAGAATTGTTTGTTTCAATAACTTTGAAAATGGTGGAAGAAAGTACTGTGGAGCATTTAGAGCTCTGTCAGAAATCAGAGACTCCAGGGTCATACATTGCTTTCAGGGCCATCGTTGATTGTCTGACCTTTCTCTTGCCTCTGGACTTTAATGACTCTGGAAGAGAGAAAATGGTAACTTTGCCTCACTTAAATCCAATTCATAAGCAAGTTAAAATATCACTTGTGATGTCATTGATTCTCTTCAAAAACAAAAGACAAGAAAAAATATGTCCAAATATTCTAATTGAAATCCTAAGACTGGAAAAGGAGTATTGATCTTGTTCACAACAGAAAATTCTCATTTCTGACCTAATACCACAGATAGTAACTCTCCATCTCTCCATCCTTTAGAACTTGCCTATTGAAAGGAAGAATTTAAGATCTAGCAAGAGATATAGAACATTGAAAAATGTAAAATGAATGACTTTCATTATATCAAATTAAAAAGTCTGTGTACAAACAAAATCAACACAACCAAAATTAGAAGGAAATCAACAAACTGGGAAAAAATTTATAACAAAACTCTCTGACAAAGGTTTAATTACCCAAATATATAAGGAACTAAGTCAAATTTACAAAAAATCAAGCCATTCCCCAATCGACAAATGGTCAAGGGACATGAATAGGCAGTTCTCAGATGAAGAAATCAAAAGTATCAATAATCACATGGAAAAGTGTTCTAAATCACTCCTGATTAGAGAAATGCAAATAAAAACAACTTTGAAGTTCCACTTCATACCTAGCAGTCTGGCCAATATGGCAGCAAAGGAAAGTGATAAATGTTGGAGGGGATGTGACAATACACTGCTGGTGGAACTGTGGATTGGTCCAAACATTCTGGTGGGCAATTTGAAACTATGGGCAAAGGGCTTTAAAATAATGCCTACCCTTTGACCCAGCCATACCACTGCTGTGTTTGTACCCCAAAGAAATAATAGGGAAAAAGACTTGTACAAAAATATTTATAGTCATATTCTTTGTGGTGGTAAAAAAGGAGGTGTCCATTGATCGGGGAACGGCTGAACACATTGTGGTATCTGATGGTGAAGAAATATTATTGTGCTGAAAGGAATAAAGAACAGGAGGAATTCCATGTGAACTGGAACTACTTCCAGGAACTGATGCAGAGTGAAAGGAGCAGAACCAGGAGAACACTGTACACAGAGGCGGATACACTGTAGCATCGAATGTAACTGAC
The DNA here is from genome assembly GCF_016433145.1 of Gracilinanus agilis. NCBI lineage: Eukaryota > Metazoa > Chordata > Mammalia > Didelphimorphia > Didelphidae > Gracilinanus > Gracilinanus agilis. Next base: position 295,400,436 of record NC_058135.1, on the reverse strand, counting down.
TTTGCTACTAGCAGCAATGCAATGACCCAGGATAACCCTGAGGGACTTATGAGGAAGATGCTCTCCTCATCTAGAGAAAGAACTGTGGGAGCAGAAATGCAGAAGAAAAACACATGATCAATCATGTCATTCGATAGGAATATGATTAGGGATTTGATGTTAAAAGATCACTCTACTGCACTTATGAATAACATGGAAATGGTTTTGAACAATAATACATGAATAAAACAGTAGAATTGCTTGTCAGCTCCAGGAGGGAAGAGGGAAAGAGCGGGGAATCATACATCATGTAACTATGGAAAAATATTCTAAATTAAAAAAAAAGAAAAATATTTCTTAATATAAAGACCAAGTAGAGCAAATCAAAGCCACATTGAGCCACCAAGATGAAACACACTCATCCCCACTATTCTGCCAGCTCTTTAAATTGCCCTGATGATGCTTTTAGTGAATCTATAGATGGGGATAAGGGATGGGGGATAACAGGTAGCAGATAGAGAGTGGGGGAGAGCAAATAGACAATAGGTCTGTTATTTTACTGGTGTAGAGAAGTCCCACCTCTATCAATGTGTCTCTTTCTCTGCAATTTATAATCTTAGAAAGCTATTTAAAGCACTGATTGCTGAAGTGGTTGGATGAAGGTCATCCAGCCACTATTATGTCAGAGATGAAAGTTGGCAGAAGTTATTGACTCTGAGGTTAGTTTTTCATTCATTGTGCCAAGACCTTGAAGAAAAGTTCATATGAGAATAGTATTATTCATTTACACAAAGCATTCTTTTTATTCAGGGTAGTGAAATTCTTTTAAGAGGGAGAAGTGAAACATGGACTCGAAAGGAAACTTTATTCATCCTTTTGTCCTCTTTCCTGGAAAGTATCCTTTTGTAGAAAGTTTCTCTCCTATGACCCAGTTATATAGGCCCAAAACTCTATCACACTTTGAAAACTCAAACCTAAGGGGCATTTTCTCTCATATCCAGAAGACCTTAAATTGGACTTAAATTGGAGGGAGGAGAGGCATAATCATTCCTCTAGTAAAAGAGAAATAATTAGATCAATGGCTAGGCTGAGGGCAGGATTACCCAGGACAGAACCATGGGAAATACCTTTTCTCCTCACTCCTAGGGTGAATCCCTAGCCCCAGCCTCAGGGTGTCATCTCTATGGAACCAATAGAGGCTGTCTCTGGAGTGTCTTCCAGCTCTACATCATCCCCTAGCTCTCTTTTAAGTACAACTATGAGGGACTCTTTCCTCCTTTGTTGTATGAAAGTCCCCACAAAGAAATAAATGAAGGGGTTAATACTGCTTTTCAGAGTAGTCAGAATGGGTGTGAGTTCCCCAAAGTACATAATAGAAGGGAAATTTAGTTTTAAGTGTGGCATCAACAGAATGATCCCAAAGGGCAGTCCACAGAGGAAGAACAGGAAGACTGTGAGCAGAATGAGCCCATAGAGCCTGGGAGACTGGTGCTGCTGGGAGCCATACTGGACCTTGAACAGCAGAGTCAGGCTGGACCCAGTCATCATACTAATGAGAAGAAGTATCCAAACTGAGCCAGTTACATCAAACCCATTGCAATGACTATGGACTAAATAAACACACATGAAAAACATTGCTACAAAAGGTAGGATATACAGAGTCCAGATCAGGATACACAGAGCTACAGAGATGTGCCTTGGCCAGAGACATCTGTACCAGATGGGGAATAGGACAGACAGACAACGTTCAGTGCTAATGGACAGTAGGAAACTCAGGTCCACACTATAGAAAAGGAGTGTGAACAGGGAAATGACTATATAAATGGATATAAAAAGTTCTGTGAGAATAATTGTATGATAAGTGAAATCCAGCAGGCAAGGTGGAAGAAGTCGACCCTAGCTAGATTAAGGATGTAAATAGAGAAGGCATTCTTCTTAATGTGGAAGCTGACAAGCCAAATGACAATTCCATTGCCTACTAGCCCAGCTAGACAGATGACCAAAATGATATAGGGTAGGACCAGGGCAAATTTTATTGCTTACATTCCTAGGATTGTAGAGTAATGTAGTTTCTGTTTCTTCCATCTGATAACTTTGTTCCCAGGTAGATTTTGTAGAGAATTGGGCCATGGAGGTGGATCTTTTCTCAATAAACCTCTGCTGGGCTCTGGATGTTCCTGTGAAGACAATGACCTATAAATGAGTTGGGTTCCATCAGGTGGTAGAAATATCTCTCCCTCTTAATATTTAGACTCAGAATATATAACAGATACAAAGGATGCATGGAGAAAGGGTACACAGGTTTGGTCTACAAAAAGGAACAAAAGTCAATTTATGGAGAGTTTAGATGACTCATCTCCTGGCATCCCCATTTAGGCCAGAAGGGAGAGGAGTGTTTATGCTTCCCCAAAGAAAATCTTTCCCATATGATGGTTGGCTTTAGGACTGAGATTTTTCTCCCATTTCTAGGACCCAGAAATGGTTGTTCCACATGGGGAATAGTTCCATAGAGAATGTCTAAATTAGGTCCTGTTCCTTATGCATTCATGTACCTGAAGTGGCATGGCTTAACCCAGGACACAAGAGAAAGATCAGGCTGGGAGAGAGCAATGAGGATCAGGGCTGCTATTGTTCAGAACTTTCAGGGGCTTCCCTTTGATACAACCTTACTTCCTGAGGATATAGAAGACCAAAGTGAAGTATCTGAGTTTTAAGTTACATTTGGATGATGGAAAGAGTTCTTTGGACAGCCTGAAAAGCTTGCTAATCCCTATTTCTTTGCATCCCTAAGCCCTGAAGACCAATGATGTCTGGAGTCAACCCTGGGGATGCTAGAAGTTCTACAAGGTAAATCACACACTGAAGGCTACTGATCCTAGTTTTAGGACTCCCCTGTTCAACACTTCCACTGCTCTCTTGCAGGCTCTCATCATTAGACAACTCAATGACCACAATAAGATACTGGTGGGTCTCCCTTCTTCAAGTCCCTTCTTACTCTTGTCCATAGCTGTCCATTCAGCTGTCAAATTAATCTCCCTAAAGTGTAGGTCTGACAATGTCACTCCTGCCTCCATGCTTGCCTTCCATTCAATAAACTAGAGTAGCTTCCTATTTATTCCAGGATCAGATATATACTCATCTCTTGTAATGTAGTGGCATTGCCCTTCCCACTCTCCTGCAGACAATATGCTACCTCTCCTGAATCTGTTCATTTTCATTGTCTGTTCTTCATGCAAGGAATTCCTTTTCTCCTCTTCCTCATTACCTGGCTTCAAATATGAGTTAAAATTCCACATTCAATGGGAAGCCTTTCATGACACCCCACCCTCCTTAATGCTTAGCACCTTCCCTTCATCTATTATCTCCAATTTAACATTGACATTTCTTGTTTGTTTGTAGGCGCTGGCACATTTTCTGCCCAATTGAATTGTAAGGTCTTTGAGGGCAGGACCTGCCTTTTGCCTTGGTATTCACAATATGTAGCCTGCCATATAGTGCATGCTTTCTAAATCCTATTGAACTTTAGTAGACTAACAGTAAAACCTTCTGACATTGGGATTGGGGTTTGATCTAAAATGACTTACATGGCAATGTGGGGGACAGAAGACAGGACCTCAAGTTCTCCTTGCTTTCTCTTCTGTTTCAGGATGGCCTCATACATCATTGAACAAGCCAACTGGGGGGTCCTTGATTCCTCCAACCCTCATTTATCCCAGACTTCTTTCCCACCACAAGCTATTGTCTATATCAATATCCTGAATTATTTTCCTTTTAAGCTCCAAGATATCAGTTGTATAATGAAATATTAAGAATATTTGCTATTAAGAACTAAGCATGTTAGTCTAAAGTCTAGAACCAAAGACTTAATCTGGTTTTCTTGAATAGAAGTCAGTCAATTTCAATGATGGATCCTAATGCCTGGAGTCTAAGATCAATGGAAAGAATGTGTTGTCTTTGTGGTGACAAGAGGCAACATGGTATAGGAGACAGAGAACTGGTCTTAAAGAGAGGCCTGGGTTAAAGGCCACACTCTGAAATGTCCTGATCATGTGAGCCTCAGAAAGGTACTGAACCCTAGTCCATTCTCTAAGACTATAAATCCTAGACAAGGCCCTGGCTGATATTACTAAAAGGAGTTCCCTCACCTGAGAATTCCCAATATTAATGAAATTACCTTTGGCCTTATTCTTAGGGAAACCAAACAAAGACTGGGAAAATCTCTTTTGTTTAATCCAATTAAAAGAGGCATTTCTGTTGAGAAATGGCCTGGTTTATTGGTTAAAGAGAGCTAACATTCAAGGTAGGGAGACCTGAGTTCAATTTCTTCTCTATCTGCTGTGTACCATGTGACTCAGGGCACCAAGTTACTTTCCCAATTAGTGTTCTGGGCAGTTATCTAAGACAAGGTTGCAAAAAAGTCGCCTATGTCCATAAACATATGGAATTTAATAATTTATTTCAAAGGTGTAGGTCTATTTCCCCATCTCCTGACTCTTCTTTGACCAAAGAGAATCATTGGAGAAGGATATGGACAGGATTGGGGGTAAATTCTATTGTTATTGAATAATTGGAAAGTATTTTCTCCAAGAATATGTCTGATATTTATAATATCATTGTACTAATTGTTAAATTAAAGAACTACATACAAAAAACTATAAATGTTAATTTTAATTTTCTGTTTCGTAATTACTATAAAATATAGTTTGGAAATTGATTAGCTCAGAACTTCACTCCAAGAAGAAATACACATCTATTAACAAATTGTCTCTGAATGGATTTTGGTTTTTAAAAAGCAGAATTTTGAGTATTTTCTCCCACATCTCTGACCCCTTCTTTATTCTGAGAAGTTGACTCTTTTGGACTGTGTCCTGAGCACTCCCTGTGATCTAGTCTCCCTTGAAATTGGAATCTCTGATTAATCTTTGTCAAGAACTCAGTGTCTCCCATAGCGATTTTCTCCTCTCCAGATAAGAATGTTTCGTTTCTCTTCCTCACTGGCAAATAGTCTCTCATGATCTTTTCCCATGGGATGATTCCCTTCACTCAGGACCCATCTCCAGTTGAAATGACGTCAATTGCCAGGCACTCCAGAGTCATATTTAGTGAGGATAGGAGTGGAGAAGCATCTGTCATAGTAAAGGATAGAGTATGTTGCTCTGTTGAAGTCTGAAGGATTAATGAACAAACAACTTCAGGATGTAAAGAAACTGAAGGAGAATCAGACAGAGTAAATTTGACAGAAAGCATTCATGTGAGGAAAACAATGGCAAAAGATTGAGAATATCCAATTTAATCTTCGATGGGTTCTCACTTTCCCAAGAAATGGCTTTAATTGACTTTCTTATGTTTCCCACATCAGTTATTCAAAACTTTCCCTTATCTCCTCTAGTCACATATACCAACTCAACTCCTCATTTGACAAAGGATCTCATCTAATGCTTTACCAAGAAAACAAAGGTCTCTTGCCATGGACTCCCTATTTTCTCCTATTCTACAGGGCATCCCCCCAAACTCTTGGAAATTATATTACCTTTTCTTCTCCTCTACTCCAGGCTTTAATGAAAAGGCCCTCCTAATCAAAGTCTGTTTTTCTTATGGTCTTGATTCCATCGTCCTCTATTTCTGATGAAGAGGGGTAGCCCTTTTCTCAAAAAGACTGACTTCTCTATTCATACTGTGCATCTCATCTCTTCTTGTCATCTCTGGGAGATCCCTTTCAAAATTACCCATCACTTTTCACGACCATTTCATCTCTTACTGTTTTCTTCTTTGTTACCTTCAAACATTCCCAGTTCTCTCACTGTGAAAAAAAGTATTTCACTTGACTCAAGTATCTGTTCAAACCATCATTGCATATTTTTCCTCCCTTTCCCAGATAAATACCAAGGAGGGAGAGGTGGAAAAAGTTGGCATTCACAGCCTTTCCTTTCAGCCCTTTCACATTCATCTCAGCCCTAAATCTGGCTTTAGACCTTATTATTCAGATGAAACTGTTCTCCCAAAGCTACCAATGATTTCCTAATATGCTAATAATCTCCTGATAGTGAGCTTTAAAGGAAGCTAGGTGGCTCAGTGGATACAGAGCCAGACCTGGGAGGTTCTGGTTTCAAATCTGGCTTCATACTCTTCCTGGAGTTGTATAAAATCTGGCCTGGGGCTTTAAAATATTAGCCAATGTGGCCATATAGATTAGAAGTGGTCAGATCACAAGGCATTAGAGGAAGAGGCACATGAACTGAGTCAGGGGGAAATGCTGAGATATTTCCCTTGATGGAGCACTTCAATCATTCTGGGCTCTGATTGGACAGTTCTACTATACCAGCTACTACAAGACTTTTCTAAGCTCTTGATACACTTGCTCTGGTCCATATTTCCAGTCAGAGGTGCTTACAGACAGGACCAGGTCCAGACAAAAGAGCAGCCATCTCCAGGTCTGTCTCCCCAGGCATATGCCTTCCCTTCAGAGTAGATCTATTTTCTCTTTCCTGGAGGAAGTGGTAAAGTAGAGTGGAGAGTCAGGGTTTTCTTGTCACCCCCTGAGAACTGTAGTGACTGCAAAGGTTTGAAATCTCAGGACTTGTGGGGATGATTCTAAGGGGATCATAGATAGAGAAATAAATGCTGCTTCTTGTCTCTTCCCCACTCTTTTATCTTACCTTTTACATTGCTTTCTCTGTGTCTATTTCAAGTATTCCTTCTTTCTCTCTAACTGTGTCTACAAAGAGCAAGACAAATTAGTTTGGAAGGTGGTGTTGGTCAAAGAGTCACTCTCAGCTCTATACTAAAAAGGTGAATAATATGAAATGGGGGGGTCATTTTATGGAGATCAAAACAGATATGATTGTGATGGAATACTACTGTGGTATAAGAAATGACAAATAGGTTGATTTTAGAAAAATATGGAACAACTTGTATAAAGTAATGAAGAGTGAAATGAGGAGAAACAAGGGAATGTATGCAATGGCAGCAACATTGTTCAAAGGGTAACTGAATGCCTAAGGTATTTTGAACTCTATGGATATTTAAATCGACTGCAGCCCATGAAGGAAAATGCTATCCACCTCTAGAGGAGTAACTGATAGATGGACGTATGAATGGTATGGTTTCACATAAATATCTGTGTCAAGTGTTCACCTTTTTTAGTGTGTTTGGGTGAAAGGGAAGGAAATATACTCAGAAAGTAACAAAAAATAAACATTTTTAAAAGTTTAAAAAAAGAAAAAGAAGCAATGATTCCAAAGAGCCATCTTGACTTCATCAAAGGCTAATTTTTCCAGGCTCATTATGTTTCCATTATGGAGAATTACTAGACTATTATTTAATCTCAGAAAGGTCAGGGGCCCAGGAGTCTGTCTCTTCCAAATTGTGCCTGAACAAGAATCCAAGAATCCTGTCAACAGCCAGATATAGCATGAAGTGAATACAGACTGGCAAAAGTTCTCCAATAAGGGAGACCTATTGAAGTACCCAATTCACTTTGGGATGTTTCTACTTTTTAAAGAAATTCTAGGGGGCATGTCAGTGGATTGAGAGTCAGACCTAGAGACAAGAGGTCTTAGGTTCAAATCTGGCTCAGATACTTCCCAGCTGTGTGACTCTGGGCCAGTCACTTGACCCCGGGCCAGTCACTTGACCCCCATTGCCCACCCTTACCACTCTTCCACCTAGGAGCCAAAACATAGAAGTTAAGGGTTTAAAAAATAAAATAAAACAAAATAAAATAAAGAAGTTCTACCCTTATCTCCACATCTATCTTGGTAGGCTATTCCTATTTTCCCCCACTCCACCCCTGGATCCAGGTAGCATGAGTGTAATCCCCTTTCTTTCTGAAAGTTCTCTAAACACTGGAAGATAGTCATCCTGTCACTTCCAAGTATTGATTTCTAAATAGATATTATGGATTCAGTAGAATTAATTTCCCTCTTTTTTAGCAAAGCATTTTCCAAGGTGTTTATCTCTATCCTTTTTTATAGAAGAGAAAGATGTGAGAGAAATGGCAAAAATATGATGGTGAGGCAGTTAGGTGGTATAATGGACTTGAAGTTAGGCAGACCTGAGTTCTATTCTAACCTCGGACAATTTTTGGGACTTGGGCAAATAACTTGACCTATATTTTACATCCCCATATGTAAAATGGGGATCACAATATAATACAATATAATTATAAACCTACCACAGTGTTATAAATCATATAATAATTCTGAAGTGTTGTGCATATTGTAAATGCCATATAAATGTTAGCTATTAATTATCTTTTCTTAAATCAAATATGGATCTTGTTGAAAAACTAAATATAAAGAACCATTACTTAAGTTTCTTTTATTTATTTTTTTAAAAAAACCTTAACCTTCCATCTTGGAATCAATACTGTGAATTGGTTCCAAGGCAGAAGAGTGGTAAGGGCTAGGCAATAGGAGTTAAGTGACTTGCCTAGTAGGGTCACACAGCTGGGAATTGTCTGAGGCCAGATTTAAACCTAGGACCTACCATCTCTAGGCCTGGCTCTAATCCACTGAGCTACCCAGTTTCCCCCTTAAGTTTCTTTTAACAGTTTTTTTTCGTAAACTTTTAATTTCAGTGATGAAAAGGGAAAATATATTTTTCTGCTTAAGTAATTTTTTGCATTAAATATAAAAGTATATAAACACTTGGCCCAATGCCTAGCATAAAGAAGCTACTTACTAAATGGTGAATGGCTGAATACCACTTTTTGCAGATGCATGGTTTCATACCTCAAAGGAGAAAGAAAAGAACTATATTTTAATTTCTTAAATTTTTCTTTTTCTTATTTAACTTTTTTGCTTCTCTTGAATTTGCATTTGGACATCAAATTTACTGTTTAAGTCTAGTCTTTTCTTCAGGAATGCTTGGTAATCTTCTATTTTATTAAATGACCATACTTTCCCTGAAAAAAACATAATCAATTTTGATTGGTAGGTGATTCTTAGTTGTAAATCCAGTTCCCTTGCCTTCCATAATATCATATACCAAGCCTTCAGGTTCTTCAATGTAGAAGCTGCCATTTCCTGTGTAATTCTGACTGGGGCTCCATGATATTTGAAATGTTTCTTTCTGGATGCTTGTAGTGTTTTCTCCTTGGTCTGGAAGCTCTTGAAATTGGCTATAACATTCCTGGGAGTAGTGATTTGGGGATTTATGCACAAGGTGACTTGTGGATTCTGTCACTCCTATTTTACCCTCTTGTTCAAGAATATTAGGGAAATTTTCTTGAATAATCACTTGTAAAATGATGCCTAAGATTTTTTGGGGGTCATGACTTTCAGGTAGTCCAATAATTCTTAAATTTTCTCTTCTGGATCCGTTTTTGGGTCAGTTCTTTTTCAATGTGATATTTCATATTTTCTTCTATTTTTTCATTCTTTGATTTTATTTGATTTTATTGTTTTTGGTATCTCATGAAGTCATTACCTTCTATTTGTCCAATGCTAATTTTTAAAGACTTAATTTCATCCATGACCTTTTGGTCCTCTTTTTTCATTTGGTCTGTTCTACTTTTTATAGAACTCTTTTCTTCATTGGATTTTTGTGCCTCTTTTTCCAGTTGACTAATTTTTCTTTTTAAGTTCTTATTTTCTTTTTGCATTACTTTCTTTATTCCATTTTGCTTCAACCTATCTTATTTGGCTTTTGAATTCCTTTTTAAATTCTTCCAGAGCTGAAGACAATTTTTTTAAAGTTTTGCATGTGATTGTTGGATCTCACCATCCCCTACTAATTCTCTTCTTTGTTCTTTGTCTCCATAGAAATTTTCCATGATTACGTGTTTCTTTTACTTTTTGCTTATTTTCCCATTCTTTTTTGCCTTTAGACTGGGAATTCGGAAAGCTGATGATTTCATCTGCTCTGCTAATGCCTTGCAATGCTCTGCACCGTGAGCTATTTTGTCCTGGGGCTAGGTCTTCACCAGAGAACAGGCTTGAAAGGGCCCCTTCTGGGCATCACTGTGTGCTGATGCTAAGATCTGTGACTTCATTGGGTCACATTGGCTCTGACGTTGGTGTAGGCAGGGTCTTGGGATCCCAAAATCATTCTATGCCCAGGTTTGGAACCTAGCACAATAGGTGGGGAGGGTGGCCAGCCAGCACTCCTCTGTGTGTAGTTTTGCTTCTGGTTCCCCCTTATCCCATGAAAATTTACTCCTTCTGCCTACCTTTCAAGTTGTATTCAAAAAGAGAGCCCTCTCACTCCATCTTGCTGTTAGTTTTTGACCCCTGTCATTTTGAGGTGTTTTTTAAAAGATTGGTTTGAAAGGATTGTCAGTGTTATTTCAGATTTCCCTGCTACTGAGCTATCTTGGCTCTGCCTACATCAGGTTCTTATTGGGATCCCATGCATGACTTCTAAACTGTGGATCAGGGGAAGAATGAACAGGTATGCAGAGGAATGGGGAGCTTCAGAAAATGAAGCAATGATTAAGCAGAGCTTAAAGGACCTCATCTTGTGACCTAGAAGAGATCCACTTTTTTATATAATTCTTAAGAGTATTTAAAGAGGTTGATGCGAGAGTGAACTCTGACTACTCTGGCCCAGTTCTGTAATTCTGTTTGTTTCACACATGCTAGAAAGTCAAAAATTCTGGCAAGAGAGATAGGGAAAAGAAAATCAGTTATTCCCTTAGAGATACTTTTGGGTAGGGGGTGTCCATGCCACCCTGGAAGAGAAAAAATGACAGAATGACAGAATTTTCCCATGCTCTTCTTAAACTACACATTGGGCCACTCCAAAGGCAACACCATTTGGTCTATTGAGATGAAGGTAAAACAGTACAGTAGAATTCCAATGGAGAAATGACTTTAATAATTGTCTATTCCAATTCATGTCTGAAAATGAATCCCCTTTTTAAGATACCTGACAATCTAATCATGGCCTAAAAACTTCCAATTCAACATTTCTAATCCTCAGAGAGAATAATTTCTTCTTTAATGAGTCTTTACTATTGTAGATAAAACTTCTCCATTTTCTTCAATGGATGTGTATATGCCACTGACATAAATCTTTATACTATTGGTTTCCCTTTCCTAAACATTTTATATTCTTACCATCTTCCCTGATATATGATATATAGAAATGAACACAACTTTTAATGTGACCAGATCAGGGCAGAAAAAAGGAGACCATCACCTCCTCATTCTTGGGATATATCTCTCTATCAATGTAGCTTATGATCTCCTTAGGTTTCCTAGCTATAATATCACACTTGAATTTCATTTTTTTTTCAAACAGAAAAAAAGATCTTCCCTCTCCCTAACCACACTTCCTCAGTTGATAAAAAAAAAGAAAAAAAATGAAATCTCTCTTGCAAATGTTTGTGGTCAAGACAAACAAATGTCTATGTTGGAGATATGTATATATGCACTTATATATGGAAATACATATGCACTACATGTGTATAAATGTATAAAATACATCTATAAACTTATATGCCATATTTATGTATATATAATTAAGTTCTTTTTAAATAAAAGTCTTAACTTCCATCTTGAAATCAATACTGTTTTGGTTTCAAAGCATAAGAGTGGTAAAGGCTAGGCAATGTAGATTAAGTGACTTGCCTAGGGTCACACAGCTAGAAAGTGACATTATATTGATACCTAGACCTCTCATTTCTAGGTTAATTAAGTTTCCTTAAGTTCTTCACATTTGTATCAAGTGAGGAACATATTCCATCATTGGTCTTCTGGATTCTAGATTGATTACTACCTTGACCAATTTCTAAAGTTGTTTGTTTATACCTGTGGAGATTAAAATTAATATACAAAATACTAAATATTATATTTGTAAATTTTATTAATAATAAACTAACTGAAAAATACTAGCTAAAAGGTACTAACCAGCCCGCTCCCAAGAGCAAAAGAGGAAGAGGGAGGAGTTACCTCCAACTGTATACAAATATGAGGATGAAAACATGGACAAAAGGAAAAGCATCCTGGGTAATACAGAAAGGAAGTTTAGGTAATGTAGTTTTAGGGATTCAAGATATTGTTGTCATTGTATAATTGCTCTCCTGATTTTGTTCAATTCACTGTACAATAGTTTATATACATCTTGTCAAGTTTCTCTGAAAACATCACTTTATAGATATATTTTTTAATTCAACAGTATTTCATGACATTTATGAAAAAAAGTTGTCTAATTATTTCCCAAATTATAAAGATGACCTTGGATTTCCATTCCTTGTCATGTGAAAAAGAATAATAGATGTACAGTGTTATACTTCATTAACTTAAGACTAGTAATTCCCTTTATCTACCATTCCTTTAACTTCTCTTTATCCACTTTTTCCATTCCCATCTATTTCCCTACTTAGTATACCCAACTGTGTGTTTGTGTGTGCATTCTTCTCTACTTTGATCAGTTCAAATGAGAATGAGGTTCAAGTGTTTACCATTCCCCACCTCCTCCTCCTTGTGTGTATACATATCTACTTTCATACCCCTTTCTATGAGATAATTTCCCATAAGCTTCCTTTCCTCCAACAATGTATCTCCTTTCCTTTCTCCATTCTTATCTCAATATCAAGAAATAAGAGTATATCTTCTAGTCCTTGTCATATTAGACTCCCTGTGTTTACTGCTGATTTTAAGGTTCAGAAGAGACTCATATAGCATCTCTACATGATAGAATATAAGCAGTTCATCCTTGTTTTGTCCTTCATCATTGTTCATTCCTATTTTCTTTTTTATAATTCTTTTTTTATATTTTTATATTTTATATTTTCTTTTTTATATAAAGTTTGAACTTTAAATGTTTCTATGTAGCCTTGGTTTTTTCAACAGGATTGATTAGAAGAAGTCTTCCATTTCACTAAAAATCTTTTTCCCCCCTGCAGGATCATATTGTTTTGCTGGTTAAGTTATTTAAGTCTCTGACCTTTGCCTTCTGGCATATTGTATTTCAAGTTCTATGCTGCTTTTAGTGTTGACTGATAATCCTCATGTGTGATCTCAACTGTAGCTCCTCAGGACTTGAATTCTTTCTTTCTTAATATTCAGTTTTTTTCTCCTTTAATATGGAAAGCTATGAGTTTTGACCATAATATTCCTGGAATTTTTCATTTGGAAGTTTCTGTCTAGAGGTGACCAGTGGATTCTTTCTATTTCTATTTCGTCCCCTGGTTCCAAGAGATTTGGGGCAGTTTCTTTTTAGGATTTCACATATACACATTACACACATATTATGGATATACATCATATGGGAAATATACATATATATGAAAGCATGTTTATAAATATACAGGGGGTGTTCAGGGAAGATTAGCACCTTTAGTGTGAGGGTTTGCTGAGCCTCTTTCTAGGCTGCTTTCTTCCTTATCTTGTCACCCAGCTTTCACCTGTGGTTCCAAGAAGCTGTGACTTTCATAGTAGTCACACTCCAATAAACCATTTTGGCAGGCATGCTAAATTTGACTGAAGGTAACCAAAAGGCCTCACACTTGTTAGCGAGTTAGGAGGATGTCTACCCCGGTGTGTGAAGACCTCCCCTGGATTAAGAAGTAGATGAAAACAATTTGTTCCAAGGATCATGAAGACAGTAAAAACAGATTAGAATATTTAGAACTTGATCAAACATCAAAGAAACCAGGGCCGTCCACTACATCTAGGTTATCACCAGTCATACTGACTTTTGTCTTGTCATTAGACTTTGGTGACTCTGGAAGAGAGAGTGAGACTTTGTGCAAGTCCACGTCATTTAAATCCAATTCATGCTTGAGTCAAGGTTATTGAACCTCTTCAAAAGATACACACATACATGAATTCAGCATTTCCCAACTATATGTAAAAAAAAATCAAAATGGCTCCTAACAGTGAGAGGGAGTTTTGCTTTGAGTCTTTCAATGGTCTCTTTTGACAGTGTTCTTGTCCCCACCCTCTCCTCTGAAAGCCTCTGGCTCACTGTGAATGATGATCACGTTTCCTTGACTTCTCTCTTTTTATCAATCTGGAGAAACACCACAACTCTGGAAGGACCATCTCTTCTTCAAAGAACATCACTTCTCAATAAATAGGAATAAAAACAAACAATCCCAACACTTGCAGTTAGTTATGTTCTGGGCTGGGCTGTGACCTGGTTGGCCTAAGGTGAGCCCCTGGGGCTATAGCCCCCTCCGTTCTGCCCACTCTCAGGAGAATATCAGCTACTTCAGGGAAGGGACAATTTCATTGTCTTTGTATTCCTAGCACCAAGTCTGGGAGCAAAATTCATTCTGGGCTTCATATTTTCCAAGCAGTAAGGAATGAACAAAAGTTTATGGCAGTTTGACAAGCCAATCAAGAAATCATTGCATATCCTTCCCTTCTTTCCAGAAGTGGGTGACTATGGGTGTGGGTTACTCTGTATACTCAGTTCGAATCCTGGTTAGTTGTGATGAAGTATTTTTTTCTTTCTATTGTATTCTTTGATTAAGGAAAAAAAAAGATGGATTTTGGAGTCATGATGCTGAACAGCAAAAATGATAAAAAAGAAAAGTTATCGGTAAATATATTTAAAAGTTAATAAATAAATGAATTTATGGATGAATACCTGAATAAACAAATGTGAGTCTGCATGTATAAATACATACATAAATGAATACATATTTATCTGTTCCTTTGAATTGATTAATTAAGCCCACCCTTAGGGCTGTCTGCATGGGTTGCAGAAGAAACCGTGCCCCTGTACACTCTTCTACAGCGTAAAGTAAGAGAAGACAGGGAAAGGAAGAGTGGGTTGCAACTTGGTCAGGAGAATAGGCGAGGCAAACATAAGTGTCTGAGGCTCGATTTAAACAGATTCATTACTCTAAGTCTGGGGTTCTGTGTGTGCACTGCGGTGCCACCTAGCAGCCTCCAAAAGGGAGGAAGTGGAACTCGTAAAGTTAGAGACTGGAGCAAATCTCTGGGAAGTCTCTGATGTGCTTCCTTGTCTTCCTGTCTCCAGGGAGTCTGATTGGAGCAGGGCTTCCTGGGCCTGGGACCAAGCACGATGGCTTCGATGCCCACACCTGGGGAGCGGGAATACCTTCAGGACAAAGCGATGGAGAGAAGTGCGAACCAGAGTGCAATTCCTGGAGTATTTGGAGAATATTATGGATTAGCCACCTGGACTAGGAGCCTCCATTTGGTCATTTCCCTGCTTGGGCTGCTGGGGAACAGCATCATCCTGTGGCTCCTGGGCTTCCGCACCCGGAGGAACCCCTTCTCCGTCTACATCCTCAACCTGGCCGGGGCTGACGCCCTCTACCTGTTGGGCCGCTTCGTGTTCTCCATGGAGAGACTGATTAGTCACGTTGATTACGTCATACTCATAGCCGTGTTCTACTTTACAACCATATCGTATAGCGTGAGCCTGAGCCTGCTGGCTGCGATCAGCACCGAGCGCTGTCTAGCCGCCTTCTTCCCGGTCTGGTATCGGTGTCACCGCCCCAAGCACGCGTCCGCTATAGTGTGCACCGCCTTATGGGTTCTGCCCGTCCTGTTCTGGGGAGCAGAAATGATCCTTTGTGCCTTCGTGTATTATCTCAGGTTCTGTTTCTCCGTCAAAATTGTCCAAGTCGTGTGGTTCATCCACTTCAGCCCAGTGCTGGGCGGGACGAGTCTGAGTTTGGTGCTGAGGGTCCAGTGCTGTTCGCAACGCCGGCAGCCGCCCACCCTCTACCTCCTCGTCCTGCTCCTGGTCCTCGGGTTCCTGCTCTGTGGCCTGCCTTTGGGGATAGAAGATGTCCTATGGAGATTGGGCTTCGATTTCAAGCCACTTTGGCTCCCTTCCCTCCTGGCCTGCGTAAACAGCAGCCTGAAACCCCTCATTTACTTCTTCCTGGGCAGCCAAAGACATAGAAGAGGGAGGGAGCCGCTTAGGGTGGTCCTGCAGAGGGCCCTGGCGGACGAGCACGAATTAGATAGAATGAAGGACACGCCGCCACACCAGCTCTCGGGCGATGCCCTTCTGAGGCTAAGAACAAGAAGCTCAGACTGGGAGCCCGTGAAAAGGGAGCCCTTGCCCAGGGCTGAAGCTCCCTCCTACTTCCCTGAAAGCTCCAGCCAGAATCCCGCCCCACCCCTGATGTTGGTGCCTAGGGTTTGAATTCCGAGGGATGAAAAAGTATTTAGTAGGTGCTCACTATATGCCAGACAATGTGCTAAGCACTTCTCATACATTTCATTTGCTCATAAAATGTCCTTGGGAGATGTGTGCTCTAACCATTGTCATTTTATGACTGAGGAAACTGAGGCAGGTAGAGATCCCATGACTTCCCCAAGGACCCAAAGCAAGTAAGTGTCTCAGACTGGATTCGAACTCTGGTCTTTCTAACTTCAGACCCAATGTTTTGCGCTTTCTGGAACCTCCTATAAGGTTGGAGGTTCCCGGAATGAATTGAGCTGTAAGGTCCAGGACCTTCTGTTGTTACCAGCCCAGAGGAGGAACACTCACCAAATGGCCATCTTCCCTGTCCTCAAGAGGAGGGGACGAGGAAAGACATCCTCTAAGGTTCCATGTCTCCCTGACCTCTCCTTGTCATTCTCTATAAGTGAAGGGATATTGTCAGGGCTCTTATTCTCAAGGTCCCATGGGCCATGCTCCCTCACCCCTTATCTTCTCTCAGGCTTGATTCACAATCCCTCAAGTCTATTTCCCCTTCCCCTCAGAAGATAGTCCAGTTCAGCTATATTCCCCTGATCAGTTATCTGGTTCTCCTCCCTTTTTCCCCCTACTCCAGGTCAAGGCTGAGGTTCAACATCCTCTCTTATTTTTATTCTGTTTTTCTCAGTCTCTGTCTTTCTTAATCTCTGAGTTTCTCTATCTCTGACTCACTCTATTCTAACCTTCCACTATACATTATATAGTGTATATATATAGTATATGTATAGTTCCAAATGAGGACCATGTACAGTGGAAATTATTGTAGGGATGTTATATAATGAGGGTACTTTATTAAGGCCAAGGCAAGGGAAGGAGACATACCACCTCACATGTTTATCATATACAGTATACATACAACATATCATATACAGAAGAGAAGCATCCAACACACACACGCACACACACATATACATCCACACAATCTTAATGTAAAAGATCATCCAACCTTTACTGGAATCCTCCAGTGATGACAATAATATCACTCTCTCCTCAGGGTTTTCACATCCCACATTCGACCTGGTCCAGGCTCAGGATAGTATCTCCACTTGTCATTGTTTATATTATGCATATAGTGATGAGCATCTACTAGTCACCAAGGCAGAGGGTGTCATGGTGCCTAACTCTGGTAATCACTAGTATTGATAGGCTGTGCCCTCAGCTTCTTCCATTGTTAGTGATGTGACTGAGAGTGTGATAGATATAGCCAAATCCCCCAAAAAGGAAATGTACAGAGTTTGAGACATTTCTTCAAAGTTAAGAGGCAGATACCACTGCTGGGTTTGTACCCCAAAGAGATAAGGAAAAAGACTTGTACAAAAATAGTCATAGCTGCGTTCTTCATGGTGGCCAAAAATTGGAAAATGAGGGGGTGTCCATCGATTGGGGAATGGCTGAACAAATTGTGGTATCTGTTGGTGATGGAATACTATTGTGCTCAAAGGAATAATGAACTGGAGGAATTCCATGTGAACTGGAAAGACCTCCAGGAACTGATGCAGAGTGAAAAGAGCAGAACCAGGAGAACATTGTACACAGAGATGGATACAATATCGCACAATCAAATGTAATAGACTTTTTTACCAGCAGAAATGCAACGATCCAGGACAATTCAGAGGAACTTATGAGAAAGAATGTATCCACATCCAGAGAAAGAACTGTGGAACCAGAAATGCATTAGAAAACTATATACTTGATCATGTAGTGCGATAGGGATGCAATTAGGTTTTGATGTTAAAAGGATTGCTCGACTGCAAATATGAATAACATAGAAATATGTTTTGAACAATGATACATGTATAAGCCAGTGGAACTGCTTGTCAGCTTTGGTGGGGGTGGATTAAGGGAGGGAGGATTATAAATCATATAACTATAGAAAAGTATTCTAAATAAAAATTTAAAAATAAAAATAAAAAAGGCAGGAAAGAGAATTGGCATTTGAATACTGCCTACCTACAATGTGCCAAACTCTGTCCTGAAAGCATTACAAATATTAACTAATTTTGTCTTCACAGCAAACTTGCAAATTAGGTGCTATTATTATCCCTGTTTTACAATTGAGGAAACTGAGGCAAGGAGAGGTTGAATGATTTATCCAGGGTCACGCAGCTATTAAGTGTTCGAGGTCAGATTGGAAGAACTTCCTTACTCCAGGCCCAACACTGTACTATCTAGCTAGCAGGTAATACTGGATGCTTTTATTCATTGCAAGACAGATTCCCTCCACCACATATGCCCCAGTAGGTGACTGATGAAGGATGCTGTTTAATCACAGAATCATAGGCATCATTTAGGACTTTCCTTGATTCAGCACTATTGGAAGACAGATTTTTAAAAAAAAAATTTAAGTCAAGCTAAACTCCCAGAATTGTGCTGAAAAAGAATCCCATGAGGATAATATCCATAAAGTGATTAGCAGAATATTTGGCACATAATAGATATTTATTAAATTTTTCTTCTTCCTCCTCTCCACCTTTCAGGAATATGAAAATCCAAGAAAGTCTTGGCTTTTCATATTGCCTGGGATATTCATAACCCTGGGAGGTGGAGCTGAGAGGGGATATATGACTGAATTTGTGATTTCATTTTTCCTTGAAGCAGCAAAGAGGCTCCTTGTCTGTAACTGAACCTTATCTTCCACGTTTGTTTCTGCCCCTTTTACTTCAGACTGACGGAAAGGAAGTTGAAGCCATTTTCCTTTCCTACCTATAGACCAATGGGGACTAGAGAAACCTGACTTCACAGCTTCTCTCTTCCTCTTCCCCTCTCCTTCTTTCTCCCTCATAACTCCTCCTCCCTATCCCTCTCCCCTTCCCAATACCACTCCTCTCTCCCAGAAGGTGGCTACAAGATCCCAGGAGTCTTAATGACCTCACAGTCTGAAGGATACAAGAGATTCACAGCACCTGTAAGCAAGAGATTCTTTTAATCCCCAGTTATCTCATATGACTTTGAGGTAAAGGATCCTTTGATGGAATGGAAAATAAATCACCATATTTCCTATGAATCGTGTATATCCTAGAGTAGAATGGGACATATGATCTGTATGCATAGCAAGTCATTAGCTTTGGTTACACTAATAGAAGATTAATAAAGTTATGACACCAGCAGCATTTTGTAAATATTCTTTTAAAAAAATCTTACCTTCTATCTTAGAATCAATGCTGTGTATTAGTTCCAAGTCAGAAGAGTGGTAAGAGCTAAGCAATGGGGATTAAATGACTTGCCCAGGGTCATACAGTTAGGAAGGGTCTGAGGTTATATTTGAACCTAGAATCTCCTATCTCTAGGCTTGGCTCTCAGTCTACAGATCCATCATGTTGCCCCGTGTATATATTCTTCTGTCTAGTTCCAAAAGACCCTGATCATCAAGTGAGTGCAGGAACAGCCTAACTGACTTAGAAATCTGGATCCAAAAGGGGAATGATTGGTTCAGGAGAGAGGAGCCCAGGAAGCTACCATCAAGATGTCCACTGACTAGTGAGGGGTCAGGAAATTGCTCAGGAAGATGTTCCTGCATAGAGAGGCTTTCTGAACAGCATTTTATTAAAAGTTGGTAAATTTTTTCCAATAAAGAACAATAATTATAACTAACAAGAAGGTTATGAGGCACTTTATATAATTTTAAAATTGACTCATTGCTTATTGCATTTACAAGTTGCTCTATCTGATACAATTCAGGCCAGAGAAAGCACTAGATGTGTGTGTGTGTGTGTGTGTGTGTGTGTGTGTGTGTGTGTGTGTGTGTGTNAAGCACTAGATGTGTGTGTGTGTGTGTGTGTGTGTGTGTGTGTGTGTGTGTGTGTGTTTTATATACACACTTAGTTCTGATTCAGAAACCAATATTTCAATTATTACACCAGAAGCTATTAGGATCCAATTGAGGAATCCCTTCCCATGCTCTCAAAGGTACAGATAAAGTTCTTCCCTCCAACATGCACACAGGGAAAGATCATAGTCTCATATAGAGATTTTACAAGATTGGACAGTTTCTTCTTTCCACCCAGAATATAAATTGGCCAGAATCATAAAGGTAGGAAGAAGCAGAATTTGATCCCAGATTTTCCCTGACTCCAACTAAAGGAATCTTATCACTCTCTCAGGGTCCCTCACATAATTCAAGGGAACCAAATCACTGGGGTTGAAATATATATAGGCAGAATAGGTTTGCACTAAAATGATGGGATTCTTCCTGGACCTAAGAAAAAACTGAGGCTTCCGATCTGCATTATTGCCAAGAGACTGACAAAGAACAGAAGCAGTCTGTGATTACTATGTAAGTATTTTTTAATTGTTGTTCAGTCTCTACATTGTCCTGACAAGCTTTGCTATAGATTTGCTGGTAAAATGAGCCAAAACCTGTACCATTCCTCTGGATAACGGTTGTCTTCACTGAAAAAGAAGGTCTTACTCCCAGCCAGACCCATTCCTTGGACACAGGGCCTCAGGAAATCAGGAGGTTGCCTCATGCCCTGGACAGATTTCCTAGAAAGTTGATGTTTGTCCATCAACTCAGGAAAGGAAAGAAACAAAAAGTTGCTAGAGTAGCCAGTGAAAAGCTCTCTGAAATAGTTTACTTTTCACCAGGAACTGGCAGCAGGATAGGAACAAAGACATCCCCCTTATCAATGGCAATTTGAAGTCAGAGTACATTATTTGTCACATAGGAGATTTAAATCAAGAATCTAAGAAACTGTTTCTACCTTTTACATGTCAGGGTCTCTCCTTCTATAGCTAATGAGACAATGGTTTTATCATTTCAAAGCATCCTTATCCTTCAGCATTGAACTGCTCCATGGCTAGAAGAAACCAAAGAGTTATTGAGTTCTAACCTTGGATCTTTGGGTTTATCAAACACCAAACTATTCTGGTCATTTGGTTCTGGGTATTGTGTGCCTTATAATTTCCACTGATCCATCACTCTATTTGTTAATCAATAACAGTTTATTTTGAAAATTACTGCTTTATTAGATAGTTTAAAATCTGAAAGTGTTAGGATGCCTTCCTTAATGCTTTCTTTAATTGATTCCTTTAATATCCTTGACCGTCTATCTTTTAGATGAATTTTGTCACTATTTTTCTAAATCTATAAAATATTTTTGGTAGTTTGATAAGTGGCAACAGGTAGGTAAATTAATTTAGGTAGAATTGTCACTTTTTATTATATTTGCCTACCCAGGAGCATTTAATATTTCTCCAATTATTTAGATCTATTTATTTTTGTGAAAGTGTTTTGTAAGTGTTCATTTATCCCTGTGTTTGTCTTAACAGGTAGACTTCCAATTATTTCATTTTATCTGCAGTTATGTTACAAAATATACAGTAGCAAATGACCATAGCACCCTAGTGTTTTGGTAAACCCAAAGATCTATGCTTTTGCTGTAAAAACTCAAATTGCCAGGAAAACTGGAAAGCACTATGGCAGAAACTAGGTATAGACTACTATCTCACACTATATAATAAAAAAAGTTCAAAATAGGTACATGTTTTAGACATAAAGAGTCATATAAGCAAACTAGAGATGTATGAAAAAAATTTACACATCAGATTTATGAATAAAGGAAGAATTCATAAAAAAGATAGAGAAGATCATAGTATTAGGATAATAATAAATATTTGTGGGTTAAATAACTAAACCTGTGGGTGGATAACTCCTAGGTGGGTTTGGGTAAGGTGAGGAATGGAGAAATGGAGTAGAGAGGGACACTACCACCAGGAGAATCAGCTGGGTTTAACACAGTGGGTTCTTGATGTCAGGTGCCAGGTTTGCCTGGGAAAGGAGAAACAAGGAAGGTCTGTATAATAGGATTTAATAATAAAATTGGGATGTGGAGTGAAGGGAAGTAGGAAAACTAACACTCAGGTCTAGTGAAACCTACCAGGGGATAGAGGGATGGTTAAGACTACACTGAAAACTAAAACAATGAGCAGACTGCCTAAGGCAAGGCAGTCTGGTTTGACAGAGTAAGAGGATCTCACAAAGATGTCCTTGGTTGGTCTCAGGATGTCACAACTGGTCTCAGGATAATCAGGATACACAGCAAGATAAAATCCACAAGTGAAGTGAGGGAGATGGGATAACCTCGTGTCCATCACCACAGATAAATCCACTTCTCAGCCTACTGCTTCACTGGTCTTGATTGAAGATGTAAGGAAACAACTCCACAGTATTTAGTTCCCCCAAAGACACAGGCTCACCCTGAAAGCTGCTCCAAACCCAACTGTCAGCCTCCGGAGTCACTGTGTGAGTCCCTGTGACAAGATTCTAAGTTCTCTTGCCAGCCAGTCTGTTCTGCTCTCTATCTCTGCTATCTAACTCAGACTTATATTTCTCTACAACAATGGGAAGTAAAATGGATGTTTTTATTATATCAAATTAAAAAGGCTTTGCACAAAAAAATCAGTGCAGGATAGATTTTGGGAAAAAATGAAATTAGAGAACACATTTTTAAAGTTTCTCTGATAAAGGCTCCAATTCTTAAATATAAAGGGAACTGAGTCAAATTTGTATAAAAAAGAGCCATTCCCCAATTAATAAATGGTCACATGTTATAAACAGTTTTCAAAAGAAATCAAAACTATCTGTAGTCATATGAAAAAATGTTCTAAATCACTACTGAGTAGAGATATTTAAATTAAAATAATTCTTAGGAACCACCTTATACCTATCTGTTTGACTAACATGACACAAAAATAAAATGAAAAATGGTGGAGGAGATGAGGAAAAAATAAGACACTAAAGCACTGTTGATGGAGTTATAAAATGGTTTGACCAGTCTGAGGAACAATATGGAATTATTCCCAAAGGGTTTTTAAATTGTATATGTTCTTTAATCCAACAATATCTAGGTATTAAATAGATCTGTATCGCAGAGATAAAGTAAAAAAGGAAAAGGACCTATATGCAAAAAAATATTTATAGTAGCTCCTTTTGTGGTGGTAAAGGATTGAAAATTAAAGGAATGTTCATTAATTGAAGAATGGTTGGATAAGTTGGATAAGGTGTTATATCTGATTTTGAAGAAATATTATTGTAATAAAAGAAATGACTTACATGAGCTTACCTCAAATGAAGTAAACAGAATAAGTAGAACATTTGTACACAGTTACAGCAATATGGTAATGAAAAGAACTGTGAAAGTCTTAGCTACTCTGATCAAGACAATGATCCAAGACAGTTATATAAAAGTAAAAACTGCTATCCACATCTACAAAAAGAACTGATGGAGCTCTGAATGCAGATTAAAGAAGACTTATTTTTACTCTTTAAAATTTTTTCTTGGTTGTGTGTGTGTTTATTTTACAACATAGCTAATACAGAAATGTGTTTTTCACAACTTCACATATATAATCAATATATTGTTTGCCTTCTCAAAGGGCATGATGAAAGGAGAAAATTTAGAATTCAAAATATTTTAAAATTAATGTTAAAATTTTTACATTTGTTATCAAGAAGTAAATAAGGTAATCTGAGTGGGTCAACGAGGCAATTTGGGTGTGAGGAAGGATAAAGGGGATATTAGGTGATTATAAGGTGATTGGAGGAGGAATGAAGGTAAGGGAAGGTATATAGGAGATAAAGGAAATGCGGTATGTAGGAGAGGGCAGCTCAAACAGGTTTATTCCCAGAGGCTTGAGACAGAGACTACATGGAGGAAACTAAGGCCTGTAAGAAATGTTTAGGTTTTGCCTGGAGGGTTTCTCTTGTTAGTTTTTAAAGTCTCTTGAGGGAGGAGTCGAGAGGGCCCCTTCCTGCCGGTCAAACTGATGGCTGGAGGAAGTCTTGGGTAGATACTCCTGCCAAGATGGATGCCCCCAGTTCTCTCAAGAAATAAAAAGAAAATGATTCCTTCCCTCTTTAGTCCTTGTCTCAGTTTTCGATACAATGAATCACCAGAGGCTTTGAGTAGGTAATGAGGGGATTTATTAATCTCAGGTTAGTCAGAGGGAAAGAGGTTCAGGATTTTCTAACTGTGACTAGGGAGAGGGGTGATGGTGGGGGATGGGTCAAGGAGAGATTTAGACTGAGAGAGCCTGCTCTCCCAGTCTGGAGATTTGACTGCCTTTTAAGTAAAGTCCTTATTAAATCACTAAAACTAGATGTAACTTATTTGAGGATACTTTCCTTGTCTATAGAAACTAAAACCCACAATGTTCAATCACCAAGCCCTCCCTTCCACCCAGGACCCAAAGGAAGTTCAGGGGAAGGGAAAGGAATGTAGATGGAGAGATCAGGGAGAGGTCCAGAGAAATGAGATAGGTTTAAATTTCCCCAAGACAAATAAGCACAAGCCAAGGCCAAAGCAATTAGGCCAAAGCCAAGCCGAAAGGCCACAGCTAACAAGCTAAGCTAAAGCAAAGCCTCCAGCCACAGCGAAAGCCAGAAGGCAAAAGCCCTGTCAGTTGGAACTTCACCTCTATTTATAGCTGTAAGTTCTAACTGACTTTCTGAAAATTCTAAGACTTCTAACTGACTTTTTGTGACCGTTAGAAACTACAGAAGCAAAAAGTTTCTGTTAGCCACCTCACATTATACATATAATTGAGAAATATTTAATGAAGTGAATAAAATAGTTCTTTATATTTTTATATTTTTCACAAATGTTTAACAAAGTATCCTTTTCATTCTTTTTTTACTCTTCTTTTTTCCAAAAGACTGCCTAGCCTCAACAAACCAGCAGATGGTGCTCCATCCTTCTCATATCAACAATCTCCTAAGATCTACCCTATGATTATTGAGAATCCAGACCCATGTCACTGATCATAATTTGTGATGGTAAAAAGGAAACCCTGTTCTTCCTTCCATTTAGTTTTCTTTAGACCAGAAGAAATATATCATCCCTGAAGAAAAGGGACCTCCCTAGGGTGAATAATTTGGAAAAGGTCCACTGTCCTCTGACCTAGGTTAGGGGATGGGATCTCAGCAGGAACTTTTGGTTTGAACTTACTACCAGAGAAAGCTGTTACTAAAAAATTGTAGAACACTGTAATTTCCTGTGATTCATTATTGACTAATCAGAGCCCAGAGACTATTGGAAAGTTTCCCTGCTAGAACCTGATCTTAGTATCTCACCATATATTTGATCATGATACTTTTCTTCTGATGCTTATTGACCAACCCATTCTTTGACCAACCATAATTGAGCAACCTAAACTTATCTTTTTATTTTCTAGAGCACACACCCTACCCCTGACACTTTACATTCTAAGATTTCTCTCTGAGTGCTAGTCTTCTTTGAGGTCTTTGCTTGGAAATGGGATTTGGGTAAAACAAGGGTAATGCCCAAGGGATGGTTGGCACAATGATTATCCTATGACCCCAAGGCTCACTTAGCTTCCCCAAAACTGATAAACTCTGTTTTTTAATTCTACTGTTATTCCAAATCCATCCCATCCCATCAAGTTTCCTACATAACAGAAATCCCCAATTAACTTTCTACTTCTCAAAGTGTTTGTGGGATGTATCTGTGTGTGTGTGTGTGAGTGTGTCTGAGTGTTTGTGTGTGTGTGTATGTATGTATGTATATAAAGGTATACAATATTGTTGGAAGTGAGTTCATTTTTAGAAGTGACTACCCCTTTCAAGTCAATGAAGAGGGAATAGTTTCTTAGATCTTCCTATTCATCCTAATAACATGAACGAGGGACAGGGGTACTCAGTTCATATCTGTCATTTCTAAAGAGATAGTTACTAGCTCCTTCTGAATTTGCTGTCATTCTCAGAACAGTTGTCTGAGCAATCTCTGATTTCCTAGAATCAATTGAATGGTGATGTTGAACTGGACTTTCTTCTAATAAAACTGACCTTTATTTTTTTTCCCTACTGTAATAACTCAGTAACCACTTTGGGAAATTTGAGGGGTTCTTTTGGTTTTAGAGGAGGCAGAAAGAATTGCACACAAAGCGTTTATTTTATGACTTGAAATATTTACACTGTCATTTTTTTACCTCATCTTCATCTCCAAATACTCTTCCCTTTTCTCTAAACCAGGACCCACAGCTTAAAGTGGACTCATTAAGGAGAGAGAATATAAGGACACTAAATAAGTTGATTCCTTATGTTAAAGAAAATGAAAAAGGATAAAAGAGGAAATTTTCCTCACTGTGAAACCTCTAGAATAGTTATGTTACTGTGACTTGGAACAAGCTCCTCTTGCCAACATCCAAACTGCAATCTCTGGAATATTCCTACTTAAGGAAGGTGAACCAGGGAATAGGTATTTCTATTGGGAGGAAACCAAGGAACCTTCTTGGCTCATGTGCTAATGTTAACAAAGCAATTGTGAATATGAATGGGCTAGAGGATGGGCCTTATGGCATAAAACTCCAAAGAATTAGATCATTACCATAATTCTTGTAGGTCCCACTACCACTGCTCTGGCTTTCATCTGCATGCTTTCTAAATAGAGTGTCTCCCCATTCTCTTCTGGTTCTACCACATTTATTGATATATTCTAAAGAACCATTCAGTAATTCTCTTAGTCTCTTTTCCCACAAAAAATGAACTGAGATTGTCCACAAAAAAGGGAATGAGGGGATAATGGAAAGGCTCAGAACAACATAAAGTCTCTCTACAAATCATAAAACAAGAAAGGTACAAAAAAATAGTCCAGAGAAGAGGAATATGCAGACCATGATAGCACTCGTGGATATAGAATCTGAGTGAATTTGTTATTTTATTGGATCCTGAAGAATCATACTGGATATTCATAGCACCTGAGGCACTGAGGAAGAACCATGTGATAGAGATTACATAAAATCCCTCCCAGACCTGATCCTTATCTATAGAATTATAAATGAAATATAAAATGACAGTAGTAAAAGAGGCAAAGCCCAAAGCAGTGCACATATAACGAGATTAAAGCTTGAAACAACAACATTGGTACAAGATAGGGTAAAGAATGGACAGATAGTGTTTGCAGCTGATGGAAGCCATGACACCCTGACTCACGATATGGGGAAATATTGCAACTGTTTCGAATGCAATGTTCATCACAACATCAATGTACTGCTTTAACAGCTTTCGCCATGTAGAGTAGAATTAAGCACAAACCCCAATGATGCCAACACTGGCCAATGAAAACAGAGGGGATATTTCTCTTTATGTAGAAACCAAGAAGCCAGAAACCACAAAGTCACACATCATGACTGGACCAATAGGGACAATATCATCTTTCAATGTTTTCATGTAATTCTATAAATCGGACTGCTGACTTTGTCTTAAAATACTGTTAATTCTATTTAGCATTTCATTGAGCCCATTTTCATAATCCTAGCAATTGTGTAGAAAATGACGTCAAGGCACTTTTGATAAATCCTTAGAAAAGCTCTGTTGGCCTCTGCTGACTTCAGACACTTCTGAGAATAAAGAGAAAAAAATGAATTCCTGCCTCAAATTTATTTAAAACATTGAGAATTAAATAGTGCCAGAATTCTTTGATTTAAGTAAATCACAGTGAAGAAACCAGAATCCCATGGGACAATGCTATCCAGAGGAGAAAATAATAGAAATATTTACATTTGATGGAATGGCCAGAGCCAAGGTGGAGTCATTAATGGTTAGGTGTCATTTTGGAATCAGATCTTGTAGTGGGTAAATAAACACACAGGAGTTAGTAGTGGGTGAAGAAGGATAAATGCCTAATATACAAACACAATGAGGATCACACCCACTTCCACAAACACAGGACACAGCTAGGAGTGAATGGCTTCAGGATTAGGAATGGCAGTTAAATCCAACTGTCATTCTTAACTAAGTCAGGGAACAAACAATTCAGTTAGTGGGTCCTTGAATGGTTGTGGAGAAGAAAAATAGTCCGTAAGTTATGAAAACTGTTTAATAATGAGTTTAAGGGTAAGAGATGTAGGGATAGGTCACGCTAAACTAAGAAAATATGGACAAAGAGCCAGCTGGGTAGCTCAGCGGATTGAGAGCCAGGCCTAGAGAGGTCCTAAATTCAAATCTGACCTCAGATACTTCCCAGCTGTGTGACCCTGGGCAAGTCACTTGACCCCCATGGCCTACCCTTACCTCTCTTCTGCCTTGGAGCCAATACACAGTATTGACTCCAAGATGGAAAGCAAGGGTTTAAAAAAAAAGAATCTATGGACAAATTCCAGGGACTGGAAAGGTGGGACAAACACTCTACTCTGACAGTTAAAACAAGCTGTCAGGTTAAGTGTGGCAGGATAGAAGGAATTTGGATATCTCACTACTGGGTCCTCTTCACTCCAGTGATGATCTAAGGTTTTATAGGAACACAGGTCCACAGGAAATAAATCCACAAATAGAAGAAGACAGGGAACTGAACCAGCCTGAAGGTCCACCCTTCAGAGCTGAGATCAGTGCTCAAAACTGAACTTCCTCACAGGATAGATGACTTCTTGTAAGAGACAAATCCACTTTCCTAGGCTCTTCACTGGAGATAGTTAAACAAGCATCTAACTGCTCTTAGCCATATCAGAGTCTCTCTCAGGATTAGACTTCCTTCCTAGCCACTCTTCCATCATTGGAAGCCTTGCCTGACAGGCCTGGCTGTTAACTTATACTTAAAGCTTAAAATCCTAATTTTCCTCATAACAATTTCCAGGAAAGTTCTCCAAATTTCAGGATTTGTGAATTTTATTTTATTTTAATCAATGAGTTGAATTTTTAGACGTTCAAAGATGAGAAGGCTTGTTTAATGATATAATCATCTTAATGGTAATATTTGCCACACTGTCAGAACCTCTGATGGGGAAGGCCTGGCACACATGCCTCAGAATGCCAGAAGAGGTTGTTCCATTACCCCTCTCCACTGCACTGGAGGACATTTTTGCATGCCCTGCCACTCTGTCCAACAGCCCAATACAAGTATTTCTTCCCTCTGTTCTCTGGGATAATCTGGGGAGCTCAAAGGTGGTTTGAAGGTGCAGTTTGGGCACAAGATCTATAATTTTAAAAGAGAGCCAGTAAATGAATGTTTGATAGAAGGGAGAGAGAGAGAGAGTTTATGCGGTTATCCACTCTTCCAGCTCTCTCCTGGGGCCAAATATACTCTGGGAGATTTTGAGGGGGTGTCACCCCAAAACTGGATGGCCTGGAAGGAGTTGGGGGCAAGGCTTCCCTATAAGATGAGGTATGTGGTACCCCAATCCAATTCTGAATGAGGGCAGGGTTCACAAAAGCCTCCCCCAAGGTCAGTCAACTTCACAGTGGATGGTCTGACTTCAAGATGGAGGCAGCCAGACCAAGCTGTGGTTCCCCTCTCCCTTGTTGTCTCTCAGGCACTCTGGAACACTATCTGACTGATGAATGGCTTTTATTGTTCACAATTCAGGGATTGAGGAAAGGGGTGAAGGGCAGAGAGATTTGGGGATGCCCTCTTCACTATTTCTATGGGGTCTATCACTTAGGTGGGAAACCCAATGGTTCCCACTTCTAAGCTTCTCCCCTTGCCCCTTATCCTTCTGTTTCTTTTTTTCTGTTTTTATCCTTTTCTATAATTGTAAGTTTTGACTGAAAGGGGATTTCTCAGCAAGGTTGGGTAATGAGAGAAGGAGACTAAGAGATTGCTCCCAAAATGGAGTCCAAAAACTTAGCTAAATCAGTGGTTGAAGTCTTGATGGGTGAGATGCAATGGAATGGCTTTGGTCAGGGAATCAGGGTTTCGATGTCCAAAGAAAGATCCTCAGGAAGCCCTCAGGACAAGATCCGAGCTGGGATGTCCACCTCCTCTCTCCTCCCAGTCCTCCGCCCAAAGACCTCTCCTCCTTCTCCTCCTCTGGAGAATTTCCCAGAATTCTCTCTGGTCTCAACTGTTGGTAATTGTCACCAACTGTCAGTCCTTCTCTGGCTCCTTTTGTCCCATCCCCCTTGAACAAATCCCATCCTTACAGATCTCTAAAAGGTTCACCAACACTGGCCTTGGCTTTTACATTTTACCTAAATCCTTTGATGCAATTGGGTCTTAGAGGGAGAGAGGTTAGGGACTATCTGCTTCCTGCCATATTCTCAAGTCCTAACTGATTTTACTCTCATTCATTTTAGGATTCCACTGACTATAATTCCAGTTCAATTTAATGGCTTAACATTGGATTAGCTTTTACAAAAGGGTATTTATTTAAAAGATATAGAAAAAATAAACATACAGTCAATAAGCATTTATTAAATGCCTACTGTGTTCCAAATCTTGTACTAATCAGTGAAAATAAAAAGAAAGACCATCAATCCTTGATCTCAAAGAGCACACAGTCTAATGGGAGAGATAATATACAAATAATATGTACAAATAGATTGTTATACTGGATAAGGTAGGATTAATTCAGAGGTTGTATTTTGGATTATAAGAAACTCCTATACTAGCCCTTATCTGGGTCTTCAGTGGGAGTTTCCCCCATCTGAGCTCAGGTGCACTTTCAGGCAAGGATCCTGAGATCCTCAAGAAGGAAGGCTCAAGTAGAAATCTTCATCATTAGATGTGGTTATAGATATCATAGATATGGGTGGATTAAATATGGTCTAAGAACTGAGAATAGAATACTGAATGGCAAGATAGGGTAGCAACAGGTCATTAATCATTTGAAGAAAAGAATGAGATTTATCTGAAGGTGCTGAGAGAAGTTCTCTGGTGGGACACTTAATTTTTTTTATAACTACAATTTATTTTTAAATTTAAAAATCAATTTTCTCTCCCTCTCATTATCTTTATTATTAATAAGAAAAGGAGAAACAAAACCATTGCAAATTATACATAATCAAACAAACACATTTTCCACATTGTTCATGTCCAAAAAAATATATGCCTCAAGATTCCTCACTTCTTTATGTGGAGATGAGCTACAACAGCATGCCACCGAAATCATGCTTTATGACTTTGTTCTTGTCTTTCAAAATTTACTTCTACAGTGTTGATGATTCAGTATGAATTTGCCTCCTATATCTGTTACTTCACTCTGCATGTGTTCATACATGTCTTCCCAAATTTCACTGAAACCATTTCTTTCTTCATTTCTTTTGGCACAATTATATTCCCTTCCATTCTTATATTACAGTTAATTCAACCACTCCCTAGACATTGTATACCTCCTTAGTTTACATTTCTTTTCTTCAATGTAAAAAGCTTCTATTAGTATATTTTTGTCCATATGGATTCTTTTTCTTTTCTTTGATATCTTCATGGAATAGTTCTAGTGCTGGTGTTGCTTTTTTAGACTAGCTGGACAAACTGATAGTTCTACCAAGAGTAAAAGGGAACCTTCTAAAAATCTCCAGATTCTGATTGGCCAAGTGATGTTGAACATGAACTAATAGAGGTTTCTTTAGTATCCTAATAAAATGTGATCTGGGTTCTTGGATCAAGTTTTCCCTGACTCTCCAGCTCAGAGGACAGAGCATCTCTTGTATGAAGACTTGTATGAAATGAAGTAAAGTTAAGTGAACAAAACAACAAAATACATGCAATAACAACAGTGCTTAAAAATAAGCAGCTTTAAAAGTCTTAAGAACTCCAATAAATTCAAGGAATAGCCACAAATCCTTAAGACTAGTGGTAACATAGACTACCTTCATCCTAACAAACGGTGATAGATTCAAAGAAACACTTTTTTGAACATTGTGAAAGAGAGAATATGTTTTGTTAAATAATATCTATTTGTTAGAAGAGTTGTTTTTCATTTCTTTTCCAGGGACACCCAGCAGAGGTCTAAAGGAAAACAAAACAATTATTAATTGACATTCTTTTAATTTAAAGGAAAAACTACTAAACATGCTCTTAATTTTTCTCTTTAATGTGCCTCCTTTTTGCTATTACTTATAGCATAGGGAAGTAAAAATATATCTAGAAAATATATCTAGAAAAAGGAGGCTATCAGAACAAAAGGTATCAGTAAAATATTTCAAATCATAAAACAGAATAATAAAATTAAAATGTTATGACTAATGCTCTGACAGTGTAAAATTAACCCCTTTGACTTTCTAGATGAATTTTGGATCATTACCAAAAAAAAAAGAAGAAAAGACTGATATTCAGTCCAGTTTCATTGCAGTTCAGTATTTCTATGGAAATTGGATCTGTTTAATTAGATTCACAGCTGCCTTAGCAATTTTGACTTCCTTCCTTTTAAAGACATGAAAGGAATAGTCTCAATCCTCCATCATTTTTAAGAATTTTCCATCATTGGAGAACAAGAAGGTCCAAGAAGACATAATGCCTTTACTGATTTGGATAGTGCAAACTCTCTGATTTGTATTTACTCCCACCACCAATGGATCCCCATGTACAATCTCATGGAACCATGAGCACAAACACACACACACACACACACACACATATATATATATACATGCCACAAAAAGTTATGCACCAGATATCTCCATATTTTTATTATCTGGGAACACCTGATAAGTTGAGGATAACAAGAGCCAAGAACCCAAGAGTGTTCTGTGGGAGAGATTGAGGTATGGGAAACTAGAGTTTCAGGAATATGGGAGATTCATACATCTAGTCATTACTTAGATAGAGTAGGATCTTACCTCATCTGACCCAAGCTTCTTTTCCAAGTCAAGATCTCAAATCAAGCAGGGGGCTCATTGAGAAAGCCCGATCACCAGACAGGCTTGAAGTTATGTAAAATGTGATTTGGGGCCTGAAATCTTTAGCCCAAGTGGCTAACTTATGGGGTGGAAGTGGGCAGCTCAGAACATAATGTAGGAATAGGAATATGAGCAAACACAACAAGACTCTGAGATAGGGGACACTTTCCTATAATTCTGAGTTGTGATTGGACAGTGCTACAACACGGGAAACCACAAAGACCTTTACAAAATTTGAATACCGTTTGGTCTGGTCACAATTTTTAACAGAAGCCTCTGCATTCAGATCCAGGGCCTGAGAACAAATCATCATCTTCAGGTGAGTCACAATAGGAACATTCCCATTGTCTTCAAGGTAGACCTGTTCCCTCTGCCCTGGAGAAAATGGAGTGGAAAGCAAAGGCATCCTCTTCTTGGCACTCTTAAGAGATTGTGGGAAGTGACAGATATTTGGACTCTCAGGATTTGTGGGGACAACTCTAAGAGGATCAGGGATAGAAAAATGAATGCTTCTCTTCCCCTTTCCCCATCTCTTGCCTCAGTAAAAGTTCCCTTTGTATTGATGTTTTTGTGTTCTCTCTTTCCATTGTCCTTTTATTCTCTCTAACTATCTACATAAGATGAGAGAAATTAGAAAGGAATGAGAGAACTGCTTTCACCTTTATATTCTAAAAAAGTAAATCACTTGATGGATCATGGTCATTTTCTCATGTGGGGCAGCTAGCAATGGAGAAAGTGCTGGAAATGCAATCAGGAAGATATGAGTTCAAGTGAAGCTTCAAAAATTTACTAACAATTTAAAGTTTGGTAAGACATTTTACCTCTGTTTACCTCGGGATAATAATAGAGGATAATAATAGCACCTATCTCTCAGCATCATTGAGTACAAAATGAGACAAAAAAACTGAAGAGCACTTAGAAAAGTGCTTGGCATACATACTGTAAGCACTATAATGATATTTGCTATTGCAGAGTAGATTTCAATTGCTTAGGCAAGGTATGTGTTTGGTTCCCATCCCGACTGCTTATTCTAGAAACTAGTTTTTCTCTAACCACTCTCTCTATCTTCTGAAAAGTGTAAAGGCTCAGAGTTGGCAAGGGCCTCAGTGAATTTTTCACACAATGAAAAAATCACTTTCATATCCCACAAATTCTATGACCATCTCCTTAAACTTCCTCATTTCATGGATGAGATATTGATCATTAATAACATATCTATTGTCACTGGGTCATAGAACCAGGGTTAAAAGGGAACTTAAAGGGAGAGATTCTCACTGTATTTCAACTCTGTTATAATAATTGTGGTCTTTCAGGATTGTTGATAAGAATCCTATCATCTTTATAAAGCCTTATTTATTTACTATGCATAAGGGCTGTACTCCACTATTTATAAAGTTGTAATTTTAGGAGGTAGAACAAAGAGGAATGGGTGTCTGAAATAGTGGGAGGCCTGCTCTAGAACATAATGGATTCTCACTTATTTCTGATCTTTAAGCAAAGTCCAGTTGTCCACTTGCTTGGAACATTTTAGAATTGATTTTCCTATAAGTATGGGTTGGACCAGGTGTTCTGATGTCCAATATGAAGCTACATTTCCAATTTCCTGAAAGAGAGACATGAAAAGACCTTCTTCTTCACTGAATTCTACATTTTTTTGTGATCCCCAGACTCCTAAGTGTTAATTCAAGTGATCTTTTTTGGGTGAAATTCCATATCTTTTTTCTACGTGAATGCTAATTTGGGTGTTTTTCTTCATCTACTGCCTTGCCATTGAATTTTTAATTTGGGAAGGATTGAGTCTGTTTTCTTTGGCCAATTGATGTTTTCCTGAGTTTCAATATTAATGAATTTGGTGGCTATATAAGTGGGCTTTAATGGGCACCTAAAAAGGGAAGCAGCCATTCCAAAGACATATCTTCTTTTCAGCAAAGATAAGTCGTTCTAGAGGCACTCGATGTTCATTAGGAAGAATTACTAGACAGGCATGCAATCTTAGAAAGCTCAGGGACCCAGGAACCCATCTCTTCCAACCTGTACCCAAATGAGAATCCTTTCCACAATTATACATGATGAGAAGTGACACGGATTGCTCAAGAATCTCCAATGAGGAAATTTGGATTCTCCTGAACAAACTCAATTTATATTGGGACTTTTCCAATTTTTAAGAAGTTCCAGACTCAGCCCATATCTATATCTGGGTAAGTTACACTAATTGCTCTTCATTCTGCCCTCTGGATCCAGGCAGCATAAATCTAATCACTTTTCTATCTGATGGTTTTTCAAATACTGGAAGAGAGCCATCCTATCCTTCCTAAGTCTTTGTTTCTACCTAGATAGGGTATATTCAGTAGAAATATTTCCCGTCTATTTTAGCAAAGCATTTTCCTAACTGTCTCATGGCTCCCCTTTTGCCCATGGAAAAGGAAGATGTGAGAGAAATGACACGAGGGTATAGCAACGAATAGATAGAGCACCAGGCCTGAAGTCAAGATGACTGGAGTTTCAATCTAGATTCAGATATTTATTAGCTACATAACCCTAAACAACTCACTTGTCCTCTGCCTGCCTCAGGCATAAATAAATAAAATATGGCTAATAATTATACCTAAAATCCAGACTTGCTGTGAAGATAGAAGGAAATAATAATCATTAAGTAATTGGCACATGGGAAACATATGTATTAGTTTTATCATTATCATTATTATATGAAATTAGTTGCAAAATCAGTCGCAAAGAGTAATCTCTTCAATGTTCTTTTACTATGGAGCAGTTCCATGATGAAATTGGGGAAGGGAGAGGAAAGCATTTTTCTGTGCTAGAAAATATTCTCACTATAATGTATATACACACTATATGCATATGCATGATGATTAGTAGGCATTTAATAAAAGTTATTCCACTACCATTTTTGAGATGAATATTTTGATATCTCAAGGGAGGAGGAAAAGAATTTCATTTTAACTTTTTTAAAGAGAGCTAATATGTGTGTGAAGACATACAGTTTGAAGACCTGAGTAGTTTGGACAGAAAATGAGCAATGTTGTAATTTCTTAATCATCTTGTGAACAATCGAAACTTCATTTATGTGGGAATAATATCTTGGTTTTGCTATAAAGAGTTAAAGAAAGTATTTCGCTTCCTGAATCCTAGACAAATATGAATGTAAACTCACATAGTTTAGAGGATTCTAAAGTAATCCAAGAGCATGCTGGAGTCTACTAAGAATTGTGATAACTCAGGTCATTGGCACAGCCACTTTTCATGACTAAAGACAGTGAAACTGAAAGCAATGAAAAATCACGTCATGATTTTGATATACGAGATTTCATAAGGATTGTTAATTCCATAGAGGAACTTTATAGTTGTCACTGATTAAAAGAAAGATGAGACACTGCAGATCAGAAGGTTCACTTTTAAGCCACTGGAGTATGAGAACCTGAGAGAGGAGAGCTGACAATGGAATGTGCTATGAGGATTTGGGAAGAAGAACTCAGGTTTGGGGCAGTGAAAACCTGCTATGTGGGAGCTCTGAGCATGAGAAATGGCTTCTGCTGAGTGACTCCTGATGGGTAAAAGAAAATTGGTCTCACCGAACCAGAGCTTCAGCTTGCAGGTCCCAGCCACCTAGAATTAAGAGAGGAGAAGCTTCTCATAAAAGGCTGTTGCTCTCATCTGTCACCTGTCTTGAGATAGCAAAGGAGAAAGAGAATTTTGCAGATTTAGAATTCTGGTGAGGAGGGTTGGGTATGTTTGACTGGCTTAAAGGTCACTTAAACTGTATTGCTATATACTCCATCCTGATTGGACAACATCGCTTATGTTCTAATAATGGAGAAAACCCACATAGCAGTAATCACCAGGAGGGGCACTTTGAACCTGAAAGTTATTGGAATAGCAAATACCACATTCAGACACATTTAGGTCCACAGCATTTTCCTTTTCCCTGCCCCGGCTATCTCCAGAATCCCACCCTTCCATTCCCCTTTTCTAGTCACACACATATATATGACATCCTGGGACCACTAACCTGAAGAGCCACACTAGTGGACAATGGTAACTAGCAGGTCTGGATTCCCAGCATCAGAAGAGGGCCACAACGTTATTCTCAAACTCTCAGTTCTGGGGTTACATCTTTTGATACAAAATAAAATTTCTTAGTCATCTCTTCAGTTCTTGAATTCTGATTTGATTTGATTCTTTTCTAAATATATCTATTCACCATATAATACACTGATACAGAGTAGAATATCTTGATGACCAGCCAATAATTTAATGTATTTATATCATACTCTTATATTTTAAAAATAACCACTGATAAAGAGATAGAAAAAGGAGTCAGCATTAATATATCAAAGATGATGTACAAAACTTGTATAGGTTATTACTTACATATAAATCTGGGTCACCCTCTCCCACTAATGCCCACAATATCCTTGAGAATGAAAAGGTAGACTATAATAAGATCCTGGTAGGGAAGCATATGAGTGAAGAAAATCCTTTTGATTAAGGTGCCTCACAGCTAATTAAATCATTTCCTTTATGATTAACATACTTCTACTCTATCATACCAGTCTCATGTTCACAGTAGTGAACAGAGAACACTGATGTGATTCCAATTGTTCTGAAGAGTCTAAGAAAATCCAACCTTGAGGTTCAAAGTTAAAGGAGCCAAAACCAAAAAATATTTATTCCATTGTAGGCTTACCAGACAAGCTCCTAATCTGCCTTTACTTCCTATGGATCTTGAGCATATTGTTGGGGTTGAAGTGTTACTCAGTTAGACCTTCCAGTCTGAGGACAGGTAAAAAGAGGTAAGTGGAAAGAGAGAACAGGCATATATCAACACATATATGTGAAGGTATGTTGTCTTGAAGACAGTGCATTAATATTCTCTGTAAGCATGAAGGGTTTCATTTATATTTTTAACAAATATTTTTAAAAGTCTCCTTTATAAGATGAAATATAGTAGATAATACTTTTAGATTATTTTAAAACTGATTTAATGTCCAAGGACAAAAATTATTGCTATTTTGGATTTAACTCTAATTTTTAAAAATTTTCTAATTATATATAAAAAGCAATTTTAGCATTCATTTATTAAAAAAAATGAGTTCTAAATTTTCTTCTTCCATCCCTCCACACCTCTATCCCTGGGAAGGCAAGCAATTTTATATGTTATACATTTGCAATCATGCAAAATATATTTCCATGTTAATTATATTGTGAAAGAAAACAGACAAAAAAACAAGAATAAAGAAAAATTTTAAAAGGTTATTCATCAGTCTTGATTCAGATTTCATCAATTCTTCCTCTGGAGATGGATAGCATTTTTCTTCATAACTCTTTGAAAATGTCTTAGATCATTGTATTTATGAATATTTACAATTGGTTCTTTTACAATATTGTTGTTACCATGTACACTATTGTTACTATGTACAATATTCTCCTGATAACTCTACTTCTTGTAAGGCTTTCCAAATTTTTCTGAAAGTATCCTGCTTGTAATTTCTTATAGTACAATAATATTCCAACACAAACATATAGCACAACTTGTTCAGTCATTCCCTAATTGATAGGCATCCCCTCAATTTCTCATTCTTATCCACTACAAAAAGTGCCATTATAAATACGTTTGTATATAAAAGTCCTTTTCCTTTTTAAACACCTCTTTTTGGATAGAGATCTAGTAGTGGTATTGCTGGGACAAAGAGTATGTGCATTTCTATAGCTCTTTGGACATAGCTACAAATTGCTCCCTAGAATGGTTGGATTAGTTCACAACTCCACCAATAGTGCACTAATGTCTTTCTTTTTCCCACATCCCCTCAAACATCAGTCATTTTTATTTTCTATCATATCATCCAATGTGATAGATATGAAGCAGTACCTCAGAGTTGTTTTACTGTGCCATTCTCCAATAAATAGTAATGGAGAACATTTTATATGATTATAGATAGCTTTGATTTATTCTGAAAA
Organism: Gracilinanus agilis; assembly: GCF_016433145.1. NCBI lineage: Eukaryota > Metazoa > Chordata > Mammalia > Didelphimorphia > Didelphidae > Gracilinanus > Gracilinanus agilis. Next base: position 295,361,774 of record NC_058135.1, on the reverse strand, counting down.
TTGTCTGTTCATATCCTTTGACTATCAATTGGAAAATGTGTTTTTTATAAATTTGCATTGTATTTTTAGAAATTTTACTCAGTTCTCTCTGTATTTGAGAAATGATATCTTTAGAAGAGAAACTTGCTGCAATCCTCACCCCAGTTCTATGCCCTCCTACTAATCTTGCCTGCCTTTCTTTTGTTTGTGAAATATATGTGTATATATTATATATATATATTAATTTAATGTAATCAAAATTATCCATTTCACATCCTATAAAGTCCTCTCTCATTTGGTCATAAATTCTTCTCTTTTCCATAGATCTGACAGATAAACTATTTCATCATCCCCTAGATTGCTTATGGTATCCCACTTTATTTGTAAATCATGTACCTATTTTGTCTTTATTTTGGTATTGTTATAATTATCCTACTCCTCTCTACTAGATGTATGTAGATGAAGTATAGAGAGAGGATGGGATGACACCTCCCTCCTTTATAACAGTGCCCAGGCAGGATCAATGGATGATATCCCTTCAGGACCCACCTGTGAAAGATATTATATAATGGGCTCTTTAGCTTGTTAATGTTGGTATCTGACTAGGTCTCTCCCTTCCCAAAGAAGCTTTGAATAACCACTTCTGGAAGGTACTTTAAACTTTGATTGTATTTAACAAAAAAGGATAATGGGATTGGATAGAGGTATTGGGAGACCCTAATTAAAATGATAATGATAGGGGCAGCTGGGTAGCTCAGTGGAGTGAGAGCCAGGCCTAGAGTCAGGAGGTCCTGGGTTCAAATCTGGCCTCAGACACTTCCCAGCTGTGTGACCCTGGGCAAGTCACTTGACCCCCATTGCCCACCCTTACTAATCTTCCACCTATGAGACAATACACTGAAGTACAAGGGTTTAAAAAAAATGATAATGATGAATCTCTAAACTGTAGGCAAGTAAATGAATCAGGATGGTTAGCTTCTCTCTGGTACAGCCTGGCCACAGCCACACTAGAGTAGGCAAACTGCTGTATTATCTTTCAGCTTCTTCTTCAATAGATGATATGCCTAACCAGTTTGAGATATTCACCCCTTTCCACCCTCTTCTTCTTCTCCTGCCCACTTTCTGGATCCCTCCCGGGCCCTGGGAAACCTAGATAACTAAGATGATTGAATTCCTAATTTCTAGGGGCAGTAGAATCAGAGATGATGGTCTGGGTATAGGTTGTTGATGTAACAGGAACAAACAAGAGGAGCTTGCAAGGTTGAGTCTGAAAGTCTCAATCCCACAAAGACCAGGATCCACTGATCTCAGGTCTCAGAGAAAGAAAGGACCCCTGCCAGGGCTGCCAGGGTGATTTTATACCTCCCTGGGCCAACTGCCCTCTCCTGTGTTCGCACGCCTCTCTGGGAACATTCCGACATCCAGCAGATCCACCTGTCAATCACAGAGTGAACTCCTGGCTCCCAGAGATTCAATATAATGGTATGTAGTATGAGATACTGGACTATACCTAATTTCTGCCAAATTGATTTCCAGTTTTTCTAGAAATTTTTCTCAAACAATGAGTTCATGTCCAAGAATATTGGATAATTTGATTTATCAAATACTAGTTTACTGTTGCCATTTCCTACTGTGCATCATGTATCTAAACTATTCCACAGATCTACAACTTTCTTTCTTACCAGATTCTTTTTATGATTACTCTTTTGCAACATATTTTGAGATACAGTATGATGAGGCTACCTTCCTTAACATTCTTTTTCATTAAATCTCTGATATTCCAGACCTTTTGGGTTTTTTTAGTTTTAAATTTCATTATTATATTTTCCAGTTCTATAAAATAATTTTGAGTAATTTGGTATGACACTGAATAAGTAAATTAATTAATGATGAATGAGCAAATAAAATAAAAATATATATTCTTTTATGGGCTCAGTCTTCCCATAAGCAATTAATATGTTTCCAGATATTTATATTTGACTTTGTTTGAAAAGCGTTTTATAATTGTGTTCATATAGTTCCTGGATTTGTCTCGGAAAGTAGATTCCCAAATATTTTATATTGTATACAGTTATTTTAAAGGCAATTTCTCTACCTCTTGGTCCTGGACTTTTTTGGTGACATACAGAAATGATGATTTATTCACTTATTTTTCAACTACTTTTTAGTTGACTTTCTAAGATTCTCTAAGTATATCATTATATCATCTGCAAAATGATTGTTTTGTTTCCTTATTATCTATAAAAATTCCTTCCATTTGTTTTTTCTCCTTAAGGGTTTGCCTACCACAAGTCTTCTTTCCTCACTCCAAAAGGTTTTCTACTCTACTGTCAAATTAATGTTCCTAAGGCAAAAGTCAGACAATGATAAACTCTCCCTATGTTCCCATTCCATAAACTCCAGTAGCTCCCTATCACTTTCAGGATATGAAATGTTCTCTTAGACATTTAAATCTTTCATATCCTAACCCTCTCTTGTCTTTCCAGTCATTTTATATGTTATTTATTTCTTCCATGTTCTAAAATCCCATGGCACTGTCTTTCTTTCTACTTCTCCATCAGTTTCCTAATTCTAGGCATTTCTAGTGGTTATTGCCCAGATCCAATATGTTCTACTTCCTAATCTCCATGTCCTGGCTTCTTTTAGTGCCAGTTAAAACCTCACTTTCTGCAGAAAGCCTCTTCCAATTCCTCTTACTGTTAATGCCTTCCCTGAGCTGATTATCTCTAGATCACCCTGTGTGCATCTTGTTTGGACATACTGTCCCCATTGTTTCATAAATTCTTGGTGACTGACTGACTTATATGTGGCTTATGTGACAAGATCCTTTATATGTTTTTCCCCTTATTTTCATCTCTTAACATGAAGCCTAGAGCACAGTTTTTTCCATAAATTTATGGTGACTGACTGACTAAAATGTCCACATCAGTGTCTTATATGATAAGATCCAAGGCCCTTTACCATCCTCATCAACTTCCTAGGTGGCAATGGCAAATTCAAGAAATCATGTCACATCCTGAGTGTCTAATATTGAGAAGACAGGTCAATTCTTTATTACTTGTGTCTATTTGATAAATAAATACTTAAGATTTTTTTTCCAGCAAGGAGTCACTAACCTCCTGTATAAGAACTGGCAAATAATTTAACATCTCTGGGACTCAAATTACTTAATTGTAAAGTGGAAGGGTTCTCTAGAGATTCCATAAGTTACTATCCAGTCTAAAATGCTGTGATTCCATAAACATATCCATATTCTTCTACATGGGCAATCTCTTTTCTATAGTGACTAGACTCCAAAGTCATTGGTAGTGTTGAAAGGAAAATTCTTTGTTTGGGCTTTCACCCTAATAAATGAGGCAAAAGTGAGGACAAAGAGAATGGAAAGGAATTGTGTTTTATTAATAAGAATGTCAAAGTAGAAATACATTGACAGGCTTATCACTTGAGATCAACAAATGGTTTCAAGCTGGGCCAGCTTTTATTGGTACCTTTTATAATGAAATAAAAACCATTTGGGGAGATTCACATTGGTGAAAGGATTTGGGCCCTTACATCTCAATTCTTCTCCAAGGTAGGAAGTGTGAGACAATTCCCAGGGAGTGTAATAAACAACATGGGAAGTGAAGCATGAAAAAAAACAGATAGTACAAAAAAGCAGAAGATTTAGGTGTCACTTTCTCCATCACTGGTTGACAAGCAGGGCTGGGAACAATGGATCACTCAGTCAACATAACTTTCAATAGTCCCCAAACACACTTATGCAGATTCAAAGGACAGTATCTGCTCAGAGAAGAAGATCAAATCCTCCTCAATTTGCAGCTTTGCAATTCAATTCAGTAAACATTTATTGAGCACCTATTATATTCTGTGATAAGGAACTTCTGGGACAAGATGGAAAACAGCTGAGTGGCAGGATTGTTGGTTAAAGAACTTAGAATTTACCCAGGTGCCATAAGCCAAGGCCAAGAGACAGTTGGGACCACCTCTATAAATACCCATGGACTGCACCACCCAGGGTCTCAATTGGAGAAGGGAATTCTGGGAGGAGGGTGGTGTGTGGGAGGGTAGGCCATAGACCTACAAATCCAGCATCCATACCTGAGTGCAGTAGGAACTTCATTTCTCCTGATACTAATAGAGCTGAGAGAGAATAACATCAAGCTGCTAAGAAGAACATCATTATCCTTCCTTGTCTTTTGGTTTACACCATGGCAGGGTCAGACTGGGGATTTTGTGAGGGAGAAGAATCTCCAGCCTGATATCAACCTATTATCTATAGATTTAGATCACCTTAACTTAATTAGTCATAGCATAGCATTCCCAAACCTCTGCCCTGATTCATTGTTCCTAACCCTTAAGATAAGCAATAAATCCTATTAAAGTTTAATCCAGATGAAGATTTGAGCTCCTTTCCTGACTAGTGATATCTACAGCTATTGGGAAAGAGATTTATCAATCCGCAGTCAGATTATTAGTGTTATCCATTTAGCAAATCAATATCAGCCCAATCCAACCTTTATCATCAAACCCAATCCCAAGCCAAGGAGCTAGAGGAATTGTTGATTATATATACAATCCCTCACTTAATACTTTGGCTTGGGCACTGTTAAAGAGGTGTAGGCTTGGCTAAACTGAACTTCATAAAACCTGGGCATTACTAGCACATTTGGTGATCATCCAGGCAACCTCATCTCTCACTTAGCCTAGATCCATCTACCACCTGAGGATCTTGAGTCAATTTGGCAGGCTCAGATTACAGAGCCTGTCAGCCCAGAGAAATAGCACCTGGGTTTCTATATCCCCTTTTCTTTAACAGTTCTAGGGACTATGCTTAGTCCTTGGGCTACAAATTAGAGAAATAAAAGGGAGAGAGAACTGTCACCAATGGGACTGGGTATAGGGACCTCTTTTTTCTTGGAATTTGAACCAAGCATAGATGCAAATGGAAAGTGGAGAGTTACCTGGAAAGTAGATTCAGCCCTCTATAAAGGAAACCTTTGGGGAGAGTTTAGTGTTCCACCCTCTAGCCCTCTAATCAGAGGGGACAAGATGCTGAGTGAGATGGGAATGTGTTGAGTATTATTGTGAGGGTTTATTTAGCAATTAATTTAGTAATAGTGTTGGACCTAGCAGGAAGGACTGGAGGATTCCAAGATGGAATGAAGGAGCAGGAAGTAGGCTTGTGCTCTGAGATGGACTCCATTAGTAGTTGGACATAACTGTTGCTAACCCTGGGAGATCTCAGAGTTAGGGAAAAACTGCATCCAGATTCCCTGGGTCCTGAGAGGTGAAGGCTTCCAGCAAGTGGACAACAGACCTGCAGAGCTGCACCAAGTGGGGAAGTGGTTTGGGATCTGGTGGACAGCATTTCAAACTCACTCTCCCTACTTGGGTACCTTGGATCACCTGGTAGAGTTGGCTCTTAGCATCCTGTGACCATCCTTGGATTACCATGAGACCCCCAAAGCCATCCTCAGGCCCTTTAGCTGAGCTGACCAAACCTGGCTGGAACCAGATTTGAAGAAGCCTTCCCTGTGACTTCAGTACTGCTCCCTTGGGCCCTGCCTGGCTTAGGTCAATAGGATAGAGTAGTTAAGTCCTTCCCTGCCCCTGTGGATTGCCCTTAGGTTTCGAGTGTAGAATCCCCTATCCCATCCTTTAGTTACCCTCAATTAAACTGTATAAACTTTTACCTTTGCCTGCTGGTTCCATAGACCTTGGCCTAGGGTGAGCTGGGTGACCATTGGGCCAACTGCCATTCTTGTGTCAGTTAAAACAGTGAACCCTGGTCTCCCTATCCTGGTTGGTCCTGTCTCTCCTTCAACCCAGTGTGTACCCACAAAACATTTAGTTACATTTTAATAATAATAATTAACATCCCTGGTGCCTCACCATTACAGTTTCCAAAGCTAAGTAAACCAGTATGAGGAGGTTTGAAGTGATCATCTTATCCTAAATGGGGCATCATGCTCCTTGTAATTCAAACCAAGCAGACTTTTAAATGGAAAATTGTTGTTCATCCTTTGCTTCTTGAAAGGACTAATTATATTCACTAGAATGATGCCTTGACTTGTTCAAGAGTTGAATTTAAGAAGCAGAATTGCACAAAGGCCTTGGCATAACTCTTCCAGAGTCAAAGAAATCCAGGGGTAAGACAAAAGTCAGATCCACTGGCAGCAGCCTGGGTGCAGTAGATGAACTTTGGCATATCTATTGTCTGACCAAGCTTTAAGTGCTCCCCAGCACCTGCTTCAACCACCTTCATGGGTTTTTGGAAGGAACTCTTCTCATTAATCCATTCCTCTGGGGGAAGTTTTCAATGCCTGAGGTAGGCATCCACTTAACTCACCCTTAACTTAACTTAACACTTAACTCGGATATGAAGTGTGTCAGCCCATCCACCTAGGAGGTTTTGCTAGGGTATGGCCATTGCAAATGCTACGGCTTCTTGGAGTCACAAGTGAGACTATGGTGCAAGGTAAACACCAAAGATAGAAGAGCAGCCCTGAAAAGGACTTAACAAGCCCTTGTATCAGAGGTGCTATTCCTCCTGGTACATGCCATATATTCCAATCTAGGTGTAGAGAACAGACAAAGGAAGACTGTGATGAACTTCCAAAAGATTTTAGGGGGCTTGACTGCACAAAAACTCCTGAAAGAATGACTTGAGTGACAAGGCGACACTCAATCACCTTCTAGTAATGATGATGGAGGAAAGGCAATAATTACTTCCTTTATTCCTTTACTTAGACCCAGACAGGAAAGGAGTCCCATCATGAAATGCTAAGTAGATAGAGTTGGCCCTGATTAAGGTAAGTTTGCCCTGATTTCATCAAACTTTTTCTTTGAAAAGTTTGCAGGAGCCTGAGGATATACACCTCCTGACATTAGTCAGGAAGAACTTTAGATTGGTTATGATGCTTCTAATTCTCCAGCAGTAGATGTCAATCCCAAAGGTGACTTAAGATTTCTAGAGTAATAGGGGGGCAGTACAAAGACTTAGGTCTGTGAGATTCTTTGCCTTCATCTCTTAACTCACTGCCTCTCTAAAGGCTTATTTCTTCTTAGTCATGAAAGGACACTTTCCTGGTTCTTCCACTCTTGTCAGTTTCAAAATATGTTCATTGTCTTTTCTGGAATAATTTGGTATTTCATCATTTTATCATTCTTATTCATGAATTCTGGTTTCACTTTATGCAGTCATCTCATGACATCTTGCTGGATCATCTTTTCAGCAGAAAATTTTACACTATAGATGATGTGCATGATGGACCTCATAAATATTTCTCTCTGACACAGCATCATGTTCCTATTTTCCATACATCTTCCCACCAAGCCTTCCAAAGGTTGTGGCCTAAAAGATGCCTCAAAAAGACTCGGGATATTGCAACCTCATTAACACAGAGAAAAGATTTTGAGCTACCTTCGGTAGAGTTCAGTTTGTTTTTTTTTCACATCAGCAAAGTCATCCCTGCCTTAACTTATTTGCCTTATTAACTGTCAGTTGTTTTTTTAATATAATTTTTATTTAGAACATTTTCCCATGGTTATATGACTCATGATCTCCCCACCCTCTTTCCTTCTGAAGCTGACAAGCAGTTCCCCTGAGTTATATATGTATCATTGTTCAAAATCTATTTCCATGATATTCATATTTACAGTAATGCAGTCCTTTAACATCAAAACCCTAATCACATCCTTATCATACTATGTGATTAATCATATATTTTTCTAATGCATTCCTTGTTCCATAGTTCTTTCTCTAGATGTGAATAGCATTCTTTCTCATAAGTTCCTCTGGATTGTCCTGGGTCATTGCACTGCTGCTAGTAGCAAAGTTAGTTACATTCGATGGTGCTACAATGTATCCGTCTCTGTGTACAATGTTCTCCTGGTTCTGCTCCTTTCGCTCTGTATCAGTTCATGGAGGTCTTTCCAGTTCACATGGAATTCCTCCAGTTCATTATTCCTTTCAGCACAATAGTATTCCATCACCAACAGATATCACAATGTGTTCAGCCATTCCTCAATCGAGGGACACCCCCTCATTTTCCAATTTTTGCCACCATAAAAAGCATGGCTATAAATATTTTTGCACGTCTTTCCCCTTATTATCTCTTTGGGGTACAAACCCAGCAGTGGTATGACTGGATCAAAGGGCAGGCATTCCTTTAAAGTCCTTTGTGCATAATTCCAAATTGCCCTCCAGAATGGTTGAACCAATTCACAACTCTATCAGCAGTATATTAGTGTCCCAATTTTGCCACATCCCCTCCAGCATTTAACACTTTCCTTTGCTGTTATATTGGCTCCTAGGCTAGGTGTGAGGTGGTACCTCAGAGTTGTTTTGTTTTGAATATCTCTAATCTGGAGAGATTTAGAAAACTTTTTCTTGTGCTTATTGATAGTTTTGATTTCATCGTGTGAAAACTGCCTATTCATGTCCCTTGACAGGATTGGGGGATGTTATTAGCCATATTTAATCCTTTAATCCTATTCAGGGAGGACTCTGGGTGTCAGATGGGAACCAGAGTTGCTCCACGCCTAAAGATACATAATTAAAATGGACTTAAGAAGGCAAGATACACATAGGAGCTGTGAGTTGCCTGAAGATGAATTTTAATATTGCCAAGAATTACCAAGAAAACAATGTGTCCTGGCCATCTCCAAAACCATCTTAGGCTGAGCTCAGACTGAGATATGTATGGGGATTTTTTGTGAATCAGAAGAAGAGATAAGAGAAGCCCCAGAGCCCATACTTTCTTATCTCTGGATGATAACAGGATAGATATGAATCCATATGGATCTAAGCTTAACTCAGACCCTTCCTCACTCTGTGACCCTGGGAAAGTTACTACTCTCCTCCTAGGTTCATTTTCTTAACCTTTTAATTGGAAATAACTAGAACTCATGTATACCCAGGCTTTTCTGGAAAGAAAATATGGAAATCTCTGCACAAATTTTAAAGATCTCTCTAAATGTTGGCTATTGTTATTAATATTAAAATGAATTTTCTAGTTTTATTCTATTTCCTTGAGCAGAGGTGTCAGCACTTAGCCTCAGGTTCAGAGCTGCATGCTCAGTTGAAAGTATAATTGGGAAATGTTTAACAAAATATATTAAAAACTCAATGCAACATAGATAATGTGATTTTTTTTTGTTGTTGTTGTTTTTCTAAGTCAACATGTGACTCTCAGGCATCAATTTCTATTTGAGTTGGACACCATGGGGAGGCCTCCATGGATCCTGTGGAGAGCCACTGAAGAGGGAAAGGGAGCTAGCCTGACCATTTAAAGATTCAAATACAAATCTTTTCGGTCCTCTCTTTTGATTAGCTTTTCTTTTTCTTTTTTTCCCCATCATGTTCAATATAGATTGTCCTGTGATCTATGCATTGCAAACCTTTATCTTCCCATGGGGTTTAAGGACCTTTTGCTTTTCTAATACTGAGCATGAAAAGAAGTCGATGATTTTTGGAGGAAACTCAGATTGGGGAACTCAGCCAAAAAAATTGTGACAAATCACCAAGATTGAGTGAGAGGACAAGTTTCAGTTTCTTCTATTGGTTATAACTGATCTAGCACCCTTATCATTGCAGAAGAGAAAATAATAGAGGCAAGTTTATTCATACATGGATACACATGTGTGCATGCATATGTCTAAGTAATATGTATTTATATTGAACATGTGTACATATGAATATTGTAAGAATGCAATGCAAAGCCAAGCATTTGGGAACCTGGAAAGTTAGAACACAGAAGAGGAGTATCCAGTGACAATTGACAGGAGCAAGGACTTCTGGGCATGAAGAACCAACTGAAGCAGCTTTGGGGGTTTTAGCAAAGGTGAGTGGAGGTTGTTTTTGGCTGTGTGACTCTCAAAGTGAGCTGGGGAAGTTTTCCTCAAACTTACAAAGAAGAATTACTATTTCTCCTAATCCATACTGGTTCCTGAAGCACACTTGAATATTCAACAATAGATTCATCAGTGGTGAGAAGGAGGTCTGGACTTCTGTTGGGGAGCTGACCCCTGGACCTCATTTTGCCTTGGGCTTTGCCTCTTAATAGTCCCTCTGAGTTTTAATAACTAACAAATCTTAGATATAGGAAAACTATCTGGGGATTGGGTCAGAGAAGCTGTGATAGGGGAACACAGAGTATTTGTTAAATATTCCTTACACAGTCATGGATTGAGGGGACTTAGGGAATCACCCTTGCACCCTCTTTCCTGTGAACCCCATTTCCTTTGCTACCTGATCTCTAAAATAAACTCTTTAGTTTCTTTCGTCAGATCAGCATGTGGGAGGTAGTGTGAAGGGAGTTGAAGGAAGGAAGGAAGGCTGACCACCATTTTAAGCCTGACCTCCACCTCGAAAATAGGGGGAGGCTTCTGTTTACTCTAGCTGGCACCATCATCTTATCGAGGTCCCACTCATTTCCCCTTATGAAGATAACATCCCTTCAACATCCACACCCTGGCATGATTAGCAGGGGTCTCCTGTTTTTCTCTGGAAACCCCATTTTTTCTCCCAGTGCAGAGGGGTGGCTGAGAGGGAGATGTGGCCCTTGTACCTCTTCTAGTGGGTTCCCAATTACACTCTAAACCTCCTAATCACCCCCTTCTTACAATATGCCCATGTAACTTTGTGTTATGAAGATTTTTCAATAGTCTAGTGGTACCTATTCAGTCTTCTTCAGAATATGTATTTTACTAATTGAAGGAAATACCAAAATTCAATTAGAGGCTAGTGAAAATAAAGATATTTCTGTCCCATCCAAATTCACAGAAGCCTCAAAATCTATGCACTCAAATTAAGAGTATCTGGCTTAAATAGAAATATTTGTATTTAATTATATATAAATACATAATATTGTGAGTATGTATTCTTATATATTAATATATGCATATTATATATTTTTAGAATAAATGTATATGTGTGTATACTTTTCCCCCTCCAAGAATATTAAAATCCAGGGGTCCTGGCAGACCAATTTTTACCCCTATACTAACAACAATCTTGATGCTTTGCTAGGGTCTCCATGGAAAACTGAGTCAACAGGAGAATACTCAACTTTGCTTTTAGAAAATTTCTGTGAGATCTAGAAATGAGGCTAATGCACCAGGTGGCCCACAGGGACATTTCTTCCTTAAATTGCAGGAAACATAACTGATAAGTACCTAGAGATATTGGAAAAGATTGGTAGCTTAGGGATAATGGACCACACCAATCCTACAGTAATAGCTTTAATGCTCTTGCAGAGGCAAATTAGAGAGAATCCACATCTTTACCAGAGAGACACCATTTGGAGGCTTTATCTGGAGTTGAAAGCTTTAAAAAGTTCATTTCCTAAGACCAGTGGTTGGGAAATCCCCAGCCTTGGTTTCTCAAAGCAAATGGGATGTTTCAGTTCCTAGGCTTTTTTGACTGAAAGCGGAAAGAGGGTAATATAAGATTGAGAAGAGCTGCCCTGAATCCTGTTCCACGCTCACCCCATTGCCCCAGTGTCTGGCCAGGACATTCCCAAAAAGGATAGGCATAGACATCAACTGCAGGATGAACCATAGGAGTCACCAGGACTCTGGAAAGGGGAAAGGGAAGTTCTCAGTCAGGGGCCTTTCCTTGTAATTCTTTTCCATCCCTGGACCTGCTGAAGATTTCTCTGTGAGTTTAATCTTTTCCTTATACCTTTGCACTGATTTCTTCAGCATGCAGCTAGCAAACAGGTTACTTTGGAAGGGAGGATGTCACATAAGTTTCCACCACTGTGTTCTGATGGTTTTATTTTCCTCTTGGTGGCAAGCAGTGGCCCCAAACCTTCCAAACCCTTTAAATATGGCCCCTAGTGGTGAGTGCGGTTGCTTTGAGTCATTCAGTGTTTCCTACTGATTGAGGATGCCAATGTTCTTGTCTCTACTAACTCCTCCCATGACTCTGGCTACATGTAAATGACCACCATGTCTCCTTGAATTTTCGACTTTTCTCAGTCTGCAAAAATACTCCCAGCTTCCCCTAGAGGATATTATTTGTCAATAAAGATGAACTGAAACAATAGAAAAACACCAAGGACAATGCAGGCACGGGTAGTCAGTTTTGTTCTGTGCTAGTCAATGACTTAGTTTGGCCTAAGGTGAGCACCTGTGCCCACCCTGAGGAGAATATCAGCTGCTTCTCGGCAGGACAATTTCATTGTCTTTGCATTCCCAAAACTAAACATAGCAATGAAAACGATTCTGGGCCCAGTATCTCACAAATACTAAATATTAAACAAACGTGTATTGCAGTTTCATCCAGAAAAACAATGAAAAAAATGTTACATTCCCATCCCTTCTTTCCAGGGGTGGGTGACTATGGGTGGGCAATAATGTGCATATTCTGTAACTTGGTTCATATGATGGTCATTTGTGCTGTATTTTTTCCTCCTTTTTTATTCTTTGATTTAAAAAATTGAATCTGGATGGAGAATAATATTTTGAACAATAAAAATGATTTGAAGGAAAAAGTTATGGATAGAAATATTAAAATATGAATAAATAAATGGATTGATGAATTTATGAATAAATAAATAAAATTGCTGCATTCATACATATAAATGTCTGTTGCATTGAATTAAATGGTTCAGCCTGCCTTTAGATCTGTCCCCATGGATTCTAAAAGGAAGCCAATCTCCCATGAACTCTACTATAGTCTAAAGAAAAGAGGGAAATGAAGGCTAAGTTGCAGCCTGGTCAAAAAGGAGAAAAGAGCGAATTGTAACTCTAGTCATCTCCAGGAGGTTCATTTCGAGAAAATAAAATCACATGATAAGAAGAAGATAATGGATCAAGCATTTATTAAGCACTTACTATGTGACAGGAACTGCGTTAAATACTTTAAAAATATATGATTTGAACCTCCAAACACTCTTGTGATGATTTTAAAGTTGAGGAACTTGAATCACAGATATTAAGGGACTTGTCCAGGGTCACACAGTTAGAAAGTGTCTGAGGCTAGATTTGAACTCCCTTCTTACTCTAGGCTCCATTAGCTGTCTGAGATGGGGCAGGGAGAAGAGGCTTTAAATCTTGAAGTTAGGGACAAGAGTCTGGAAAAGCCTCTGATGCAGTTTTTTGCCTTGGTGTCTCCAGGGCGTCTGATAGAAGCAGGGCTTCCTGGGGCTGCGACCAACCACCATGACTGTGTCTTCCATTGCTCAGCAGTGGAAATATGTGCGTGATAACGCCACGGAGAAAAGTGTAAATGGTAGTTTAGTTCCTGGAGCACCTGCAGAAGTTAAAGGATTTACCTGGATGGGCATCCTCACTCTGTTCATCCTTGTGGCTGGGCTGGTGGGGAACAGCCTCGTCCTGTGGCTCCTGGGCTTCCGCATCCAGAGGAGCCCCTTCTCTGTCTACATCCTCAATCGGGCTGGGGCCGACGCCCTCTTCCTTTGCGGGCAAACTGCACGCTTCGTTCTGCGCTTTGCTGGCTATTTCAATATCGCCACAAAGATGGGAGTGATCTACGTCATAGCCTCATCCTACGCTGTGGGCCTGAGCCTGCTGGCAGCGATCAGCACCGAGCGCTGTCTCTCTGCGCTCCGAAGTCACCGCCCCAAGCACGCGTCTCTGGGGTTGTGTGCGCTGTCCTCTGGGCTCTGGCCAGCCTGCTAGGGGTAGCAGATTTGGCATTCTGTTTACGTGTGCACAATCACCGTTTCTGCCCCACCCTCTTCAAAACCAGGGCCGTGTGGTTCTTCCTCCTCACCGCAGTGCTGTGCAGGTCCAGCCTGACTCTGGTGCTCAGGGTCCAGTGCAGCTCCCTGCGCCGGGGCCGCCCAGCTCTACCTCCTCATTCACCCTCACGGTCCTTGTGTTCCTGCTGTGCCGCCTGGCCCCCTGGGATCAAATTTTCCATACCGAGGTTGTATTTAGTCTTCATTGGCTCCCTACTCTCCTGGCCTGTGTGAACAGCAGCCTGCATCCCCTCATCTACTTCTTCTTGGGCAGCCACGGTCATAGAAAAGAGAGGGAATCTCTCGAAGTGCTCCTGCAAAGGGCTCTGGGGGACAAGCAGGAATTGGAAGGGGACGGGAGGAGCACTTCCCACACACCAACACACTGGGGACATCCTCCTGGGACCAAGAAAACATGCTCAGATATAGGAGTCCAGCCACCTGCCCCAGGTCCAGATGCCATTTCCCTCCCACCTCTGTGTTAGTGCCAATGGTCGAACTCCGAATGTTGAACTAATATTTGTTAAGCACCTACTATATGCCAGGTGCTGTAATAAGCCATTCACATATGTTTCATTCAATCCTCACAAAATCTTAGGAGGCTGATACTCTAACAACTCCCATTTTAGAGCTGAGAAACTAAGGCAGGCAGAAGTACAGCGACTCCTTACCCAGAGTCCCAAAGTTAGTCAATTTGAATGCAGGTTTTCCCTCCAGCCCAATGATCTGTGCACCCTGGAGCTCCCTAGCTATATGAGGGCTCCAGGATTTACTTGGGGAATGAGGTCTAGAGCCAAGGAATCAATCAATGCAACAAATAGCCACTGTCTCTCAGAGAGTAGATAAAGGAAAGACATCCTCTCAGGCCCAAGCCTTCCTGTCCTTGCCTTTCTGCTCATGAAGGGATAGAGTTAGGACTCACACTCCTCAAGGTTCCACGGATCATGCCTATTACTCTAGTAAGGGAATCACTAATATTATCTTATCTAACTTGGCAGGAAAGGGCCCATCAATGGATGAAGAAACAAATCATCTAGGTTGCTCTCAATGACATGTGTCCTAGAGGAGAGTTGGATTGAGTTCTGAATGTACAGCAAGTCCATTCAGCTTCACTTCAGCTACATGTTTAGATGACTGATAAACCACTCAGACCACCAGTATTTCCTGTATATTCTTCTGTATGCTTCCAGGGGACCAGGAAAAGGAGAGGACTACAAGAGTGGCATACCTGACTTAGAAATCTATATGTGAATGTTTGAACCAGGTTGTTGAGGCCCAGGTAGCAACTAGCTGGATAATGTCTACTGAGCAGAGAAGGGTCAGGAAATCACTCAAGAAGATGCTCCTGCATAAATAGGGTTTCTGAAGGTGGTTAAAAGTTTGTAAGCAATTTGTTTTCAGAATAGACTAATAATTGTCACTAATAAGAAGGTGTGCAAAGAACTTTACCTGTTTTTAAAATGAACCCATTCCTTAAAGCATTCATGGTGTGCTCTTTCTAGTATCATTTCAGGCCGGAAAACTTTCTCTCTCTCTCTCTCTCTCTCTCTCTCTCTCTCTCTCTCTCTCTCTCTCTCTCTCTCTCTCTCTCTCTCTCTCTCCTTCCCTTTCTCCTTCCCCCCTTCTACCCCCACCCACACATATACACACTCATATCCAGACACACCACAGGGAATGGGCTTATACCTTCTGGAGGTAAGGAATATCTATCATGAATATTTCCATCAAACTTTGCTTAAGAGCTTTAGCAGCAATTAGGAGCCATCACAAGGCTGTGTACATATCAGGTTCTCAAACCATGATTACTGAGTAAATAACTTGCCTGTTCTACATGATTTTGAATTTTCATTTTAGGGAATACATACTTTATAAATTCTCAAGAAGGTCACAGCTGGGTTAGTCTCACTAATGCATCAATGATCTGCCTATAAATGAAGACATCAGACTGGATAATTTCTTAGGTCTCTTTCAGTCCTATGTAACCCTTCTCCTTCCACCCATCTCCAAAGTAACTATTTCCTTCCAAAAAGGCAGGAAATAGGGGGCTCAATGGACAGAGAGCCAGACCCAGAGACAGGACGTCCTGGGCTCAAATCTGGCCTCAGATACTTTCTAGCTGTGTAACCCTGGGCAAGTCACTTCACCTCCATTGCCTAGCCCTTAGGGGCAGCTGAGTAGCTCAGTGGATTGAGAGTCATCTTAGAGATGGGAGTTCCCACCTTCAAATCTTATCTCAGACTCCTCCTAGTTGTGTGATCCTGGGCAAGTCACTTAATCTCCATTTACTAGCTTACCACTCTTCTGCCTTGGAACCAATACAAGGTAGAAGGTAAAGGTTTAAAAAAAAGAAGGGAAGCAGTATGTTGGGACCATAATGATGGCCACTCTTCTCTCTTCAGAGAGAGTGGGTACTAGGCTTAAATTATATCCAATTACTCCTTTATATATTAATAATCTAGGAAATATCTTTATTGGGCCAAGCTAACTTTTAATCACCATTTCTTTATGAAGAAAGAAGAATCTCATACTCTATATTCAAGGCTTGATTACTTATTACCAGATTCTGGTTCCACAATGATCATACATAGTATGTAGCTCAAAAACCTCATTTATCCATACCTATAGCCAACCAGAAATACGATTAAGTACTCATAGGAAAATACACACACACACACACACACATATATATATATATATACATATATACACATCTACATACATATACATGTATTGTAAGGATGGGATTTGTGTAAGGGGGATGGGACAAAAAAAGCCAGAGAAGGAGTGGCTGACATTTGATGACAGTTGGTGACGGTTGAGACTAGGGAGGAATTCTGGGAAGGCTCTGGAGGAAGGAGGGGGAGGAAAAGGGTTCTGGCAGAGGACATCCCAGCTTGGATCCAGTCCTGAGGGCTTCCTGAGGATCTTTCTTTGGACACTGATACCCCGATTCCCTGGTCAAAGGCATCCCATCGCTTCTCGCCCATCAAGACTTCAATCGTCAAGTCAGCTAAGTTTTTGGACTCCATTTTGGGAGCAATCTCTTAGTCTCCTTCCCCCATTACCCAACCTTGCTGAGAGACCCTTTCTGGTCTAACTTACAATTATAGAAAGGATAGAAATAGAAATAGAAATAGAAATAGAAATAGAAACAGAAGGCGAAGAGGCGAGGGAAGAAGCTTGGGACTGGGAACCCCAAAGGTTCCCACCTGAGTGACAGACCCCATAGAAATAGAGAAAAGGGCACCCCCAAATCCCTCTGTCCTTCATTCTTTTCCCCAACCCCTAAACTGTGAAATAATAAAAGCCATTCATTAGTCAGATAGTGTTCCAGAGTGCCTGAGAGACAACAAGGGGGAGGGGAACCACAGCTTAGTATAGGAGCCTCCATCTTGAAGCCAGACCACCTGCTGTGAAGTTGACTGACTTCAGAGGAGACTTGCATGAACCCCACCCTCATTCAGAATCAGATTGGGGTATCCCATACCTCATCTTATAGGGAAGCCTCGCCCCCAACTCAAGTGGGGTGGCACAACCATCCAGGTCACCCAGTTTCGGGGTGACACCCCCTCAAAATCTCAGCAGTATATATATTCAGCCCTGTGGGGAGAGCTAGAAGAGAGACTCACCTACATTGACTCTCTCAATCTCCCCCTCTACATATAACATTTGGGTACTGGCTCTCTTTATTATTATAGGTTTTTGGCAGAGCTGAAAGTATCTAAATAATTCTGAGGGGAAAAAAAGCCTTTTTTTGAACCAGATGGCAGCCATTTTTCTCCTATCTACAGCATAGCAAAGGGGACAAACTTAGCAAAGAAAATTTAAAGGCACAGTACCATAGAAATTTTACATTCAAACTGGTACAATGGATCCATCAATGGGGAAAACAATTTGTACTATGATGGGATTCCTTACATTACTATGTAACTTTTTGACTATGATTTATAATTTCTGGATCGTAGTGATCCCAGGCTATATATAATGGGAATCATAGAAATATATGATTCATGCCAATGGTTAAAGCTAGAAATAGGTTGAGTCTTTGCTTTTATACCAACCACAATTGCAGTCATCATCTCATTCCTCCACTTCTATTGGTCCTTAAAGAATTTAGTGCACAAATTGCTAGGACACAAGAATGATAGCACCATATTGATAATGACATTAAGAAAGGAAATAGAAAAGTTACTTGGAGAGAATGCTCAACTGAAAGGGGAGAAAGGGATCACAGCAGGAGACAAAATAGAAATAGCAATACAAACAGCTGAGTCACATACAGACACAGCAAAGAAAATAGAAAAAGTCACAACAACAGTACCAGCAGTACCAATATCATCAATTATTGATCACACAATTTTGCAGTAGATTCAGGATTTCTCCATATAAAAAGACATAATCCATTCAGTGCTGCAGATCTAGACACCCTAAAACAATGAATGCCTTCCTTTTTAAAATCCCTTCAAGGCCATAAAAGAATTTAAGGGAGCATTAAGACTTTTTGATCCCACATTTTCAGACATTGAAATTCTTCTTTCTGAATTATTTACACCAGCAGAGAAAGCACAATTTATTGATGAGACCTATAGGAACACAAACTTAACGTCTTGGCAACAATATTATGAAGATCTAGAATTAAACAGTCATCAAAACCTAGTATAACTAAGAAGAGCTAGGGAAGGTCTTGTAGAAGCTATGAAATCCTTTGCTAAGCATCCTGATTCCTGGGGAAAATTCAAAAAGTTAAGGCAGGACATAAATAAACACCCCTCAACATATTTAGATAGTCTTGTCAGAGCTGGGGAAACAATTTTGGGGTTCCAAGACTTAAATGAACCCAACTTGCTGCACATAAGGAGACAGTTTATTAAGGGCAGTTCCCTACCAATTAGAACCTACTTTAATTTGCATTGTCTGGGATGGGAATCATTAAGTTTGGAAGACCTACGTAAAACTGCTGCATATGTTCATTAGGGAAACCAGGAAGCCAAAGAATCCAAAGAATCCATTAGAGAAAAAGATGATATCATGAAAGATTTAAAGGAGCAATTAAAAGAAGCCAAATCTACAATCAAACAAAAAGAATTACAGGAAATCAAAAACCTGGCAGTCCTACACACATATAAAGCCAGACCTCAGTACCAACAACCCAGACAAACTAGCAATAACTTTGATAATAATACAAAGTGTTTTCTCTGTGGAAAATTAGGGCATATAGTGAAATTTTGTGACCTCAAAGCCCAATTTAACAGCAACAACAAAAAAGAAGCAATAACAATAATACATACACAAAATCTAGATACAACACTCACAAGAGAGAAAACAAATGTTGTGATCACAATTGTGCATCATCTATTCAGCATGCTCCTGACCTCCAGACTATGCAAAAATACATAGCACAGGGCAAAAAACCAAGTTATTCCCAAGTACTGACAGAAAAACGTGATACCTTATGATGCCAGGAAACAGCATGAGAATATAAAGGAAAGCCCAATGGGGTATGGCAATGGGAAAAGACATAAAAACCATGATATAAGAGACTTGGGCATGGTAATACACTATGGACATGGAAAAGCAAAGATGAAATCTAGGGACCACATAGAAGAAGAGAATCAAATGATCAGGGATGTAATAGAAATCAAAAACAGAATTTATGGGATAAAAGACAATGATTTAAAGAGAAAGGAGAAAAATACAAATGCATTTACACCAGACTTTAAACGAAACATAATGACTATAGTACTAACAAGTGATAAGGAAATTGCAACATGCAAAGTACCAGTAACAACAGATTTAAACTTAAAATCCTTAACATTTAATGACAACAATGTTCCAGATAGATAAGATCATATTATAAAGATAGAACAATCACAAAAAGATCAACTAATGATAAATCCAAATGCAACAATTCAAGAGATAAGCTTAAATGGGTGTTCTGAGCAGTTTCACACACAGACAGGCAATGATATGAAAGAAACTTCAAAGCAACTTACAATAAAGACCATTGGAAAGGAAAGAGAATTATCCTTAAACACTGAAACAAGCAAACCTCCAAGAGATTTTGGCACATAAAAAGGTTAACAGAGAAAAGAATTGCATTGGCATGCTAGGACATTCAAACTTAAACCCAACAGTAAAAGACTTTAAGCCAAAAAAATCTCTGAGAAAAACCTTGATTCAAAAACATCCAAAGGTACAAGCTTGTATTACTTCAGGAATGCCTCCACCTGAAGAGAACTCTAAATGCTTAAGAGATAACCAAATAGAGGAATCACTCACACAGAACAATGAATCAATCCATAAAATAATACAGCCAAACCAGGGTAACAATCAAGAAAACAACATGTTAATGCCATGCAGAAGCAACAATGTAGGGGAAATAAATGCATTGCAAGTTCAAAAAGCATTGCAATCTGAGGGTCCAAAGCCAGAACAAACAGTGGTCACTTTACAACAGGAAGGGGACATGGGATATTCAGAGATAGAGGCTCCAATGATACAAGTGAATCAAAAAACAGAAACAGCTGAACCCATGAGCCAATTTAACTGAGAAACAGAAAGCAATGAACCACACATGACTAACATGCTACCAGAAAATGGCTTAGCAAATATTGACATGGAAGCAATTTTAGCATTAGATGAAATTAATACCAAGCCATTACAACCATACCCTGTTTACACAGACTGATGACATGAGTTCTGATGATGAAGAGGAAATGGAAAGACTATATCAAGAAGCAAATGTATCAGTAATCAGGGTGCCAGACATAGGCATTAAGTAAAGACATGAGTGGCTGTGTTTCATACATGTACTGGATGACTAATCCATCAAAAGTACAGAACACCTAAAGAAAAGCCTAAATACAGAAGGATTACAAACAAAATGTGGAGTAGACTGTAACGACGAAAACAATATATGAAAAGAAATCAAAGCAACATTGTATTGCTAGTTCCACCAATAGAGAACATTATTCCTCCAAAAGGAAAGCATATATAAGTGGATATTGATCCATAAAACCTAGCCAAGTCATTGCAAAACACAAAATCATTGAAAAACATCTGAAAGTGCATATAACACACACACACAAACAATTGATTGACATCACTGACAAAGCATCACAATCCACACTGTTCCTGTATCTGGACCAGAGAGCCAGTCCAACAACATGTATGATGACAGATAACATGTGACAGAAACAGAGAAGGAGAAAAGCATCAAGAGAAGAAAAGGAAATTGATGGCTAACAAAGTGTTAACTCAAAATATGCAAAGAGAATGAAAAATTCCCTTTCACACTAGACAAAATTTATAATGTCCAGCCTTTGGCATTGTAATGAAATCAATTTGCAGATGTTCAAAAGAAGTGTAAGCCAGAGGGTACCCACCAAATGCTTTGCCATGAAAGGAGTGTTTGTTGTATGCTTGGAAGGTAGCGCAGGCTGTACATACTTTAGAGGCTATAGTAGTTATACCAGGGACTATCCATACTCTTTTATCAGAGCCTACAATGCCCTGGGTGCCAAAGTGACCATTTTTATGCATGGATTGGCATATTTGATGATAAAAACTTCTAGGGAGTAGGGGTTTTCCTTCAGATGACAACCATACTCCATTAATCTGTTTTGCTTTGAATTTCTGCTTCCATTTTTCACTTCCTTTTCATATTATCTTGCATGATGTGTTCTTTTGTGCTTTTATGTGCTCTGTAAAAGTGAAATTTGGGAAATGTATCAAACTACATTTCCCGTGGTGCAATGGGTTTCCATTTCCGGGTCTTTGGGCATGGGGAGGCCTACATCGACGCAGAGAGGAGTTTATAATCTCCTGGGTTAGGAGGGAGGCTCTCTTGGCCAGCAGATTTGGGAGGAGACAGGAGACAGTAATGGCGAGGGCGGCGATTTTGAATGCTTACAAGCGCGTGGTCTAATAACTATCAGCATGGCTTTAATTAAATTACTAATTTATATTATTATTACAGCCTTTATCATTTTTAATATTATATATGGATGTTGAGAATGTGTGTGAGAGATGGTACATCCTTTCCCTTGTTTTGGCCTCAATAAGGTTCCCTCATATAACATCCCTACAATACCTTCCCCCATATAGGGACCTCATCAGGAACTGAGTCATGAAGAGTGAAAGACTGGAATAGAGGCAGTCAGAGACAAAGAAATACAGAGACTCAGAGAAACTGAGACCTAGAGAAACAGAGAACAAGAAAGGCTTCTGAGCCCCAGCTTTGACCTGGAGAGGCAGAGAAATATTTAGCTCAGCTTCTGTGATGGGAGTAGGGAAAACAGCAAGAGTAGGGGAAGGAGAGGAGACATAGCTGAGGCAGAGTCTCCTCTGTTTAGAGCAGGCAAGAGAAAGAGGCCTGAGGGAATGTTGTGGATCAAGCCTGAGAGAAGACAAAGTAGGGGAGCATGACCAAGGGAACCTTGAAGAGTCTGATCCCTGACTCTCCTCCATCACAGAGATTGACAAGGGCAGGGCAGGGAGACACGGGGCCTTAGAAGATGAGTTTCCTCTTCCTCTCCTTTCCCAGACAGGATCAGTGGCATTTGTTGGAATGGCTCGCCTGTAGATTTGTGACCCAAAATTCCTGGACCTCTCTCAGTAAATTCTGGAGCCTTCAGCCAGTAGCGGTTCCTGAATGCAGGGAGCATTAGTCCTAGAATCAGGAAGACCTGAGTTCAAATCCAGTTTCCGACACCAGCTTTGGGACCATGTGCAAATTCCTGAAACCCCAGTCTGCCTCAGTTTCCTGAACCATAAAGTGGGGATCCTGAGAGTACCTACCTCCCAGGGATATGGTGAGGATTAAATGAGATATTAGTAAATCCCTCAGCAAAGTACCTGGCAATATATTCTGCAGTTAATAAGTGTTCTTTGTAGGGGAGGGGCTCATTTCATGGGCTCCCTTGTCTGAGCATCTTTTTTTTTTTTTTTTTTTTTTTTTTCCTTAACCCTTAACTTCTGTGTATTGGCTCCTTGGTGGAAGAGTTGTCTGAGCATCTTGTTCTTAGCCTTAGGGTGACATGTCCAGAGCGTTGGTGTGGGAAGTGTCCCTCTCCTGCTCCTCCTCCAGGGCCCTCTGGAGGATCACCCTGAGGGGCTCCCTCCCTCTTCTACACCTTTGGCTGCCCAGAAAGAAGTAAATGAAAGGGTTTGCGCTGCTGTTCACACAGGCCAGGAGCCGAGCGAGCCAATAATACTTTGAAGGGGAGCCTCTGAAAAAAACAATTGAATCAATAATCCCCAAAGGCAGGCCGCAGAGCAGGAACACGAGGACGGTGAGCAGGATCAGGAGGTAGAGCCTGGGCGGCCTCCGGCGCTGGGAGCTGCACTGGACCCTCAGCACGAGCGTCAGGCTGGAAACGCACAACACACAGGTGAGGAGGGAGAACCACCCGAACTCGAGGAAGGGCAGAGCGAAGGCAAAAGCGTGGAAAACGTCGAGATTCTCAAGGAAATAAAGAGCCACGAGTACTCCACAGAACAGCGCCGGCAGAGCCCACAGGGCAGCGCACACGGCCGCAGACGCTTGCTTGGGCCGGTGACATTTGTACCAGATGGGGAAGAGCACGGAGAGACAGCGCTCGGTGCTGATCGCCGCCAGCAGGCTCAGGCCCACACAGTGGGACATGTATAGGATGTAGTAATTTAGCAGGTAGCAGGCAAAGTAAGCACTGAGATCTTCAATAATTTGACATATGTACCACCCAAAGAAGCTCCCGAGGAAGAGGGCGTCAGCCCCGGCCAGGTTGAAGATGTAGACGAAGAAGGGGCTCCTCTGGACGCGGAAGCCCAGGAGCCACAGGACGAGGCTGTTCACTCCCAGCCCTACCTGGGCAATGACCAGAATGAGGATGTTCATCCAGTAGCCCAAATCAAATTCTTCAGGTGCCTCGGCCCAAGGATCCAAACTCCAATTTGTACTCGGCTGCACTGTGTTGTCCAGAACAGATTCCCACTGCTCGGGTGTGGGGGACACAGCCATGGTAGGTGCTTCCAGCCTCAGAGAGTCCGGCTCCTGTCAGACACCCTGGGGACACCAAGACATGGAAGTGAGTCAGAGTCTGTTCCAAAGTTATTGATTCTAAGATGGAAGGTAGAGTTATTTTATTTTTAAAAAGGAAGGGGGTTGCTCAGGAGATGGAGAGCCAGGCCTAGAAACTGGGAGGTCCTGGGTTCAAATCTCACCTCGGACATTTCCTTCCTGGGTGACCCTGGGCAAGTCACTTCACCCCCATTGCCTAACCCTTACTGTTCTTCTGCCTTAGAACCAATATGTGATATTGATTCTAAGACTGAAGATAAGGGTTTAAAAAAACAACAACTTATCTTCTTTCTTAGAATTGATATTAAATATTGATTTGAAGGCAGAAGATCAGTAATGGCTGGGCTGTTGGGGTTAAGTGACTTGTCCAGGATCACATAGTTAGGGAGTGACAGAGGAGAGTTTTAAATACATTTATTCCTGCCTCCTGACCCGGCACTCTATGCACTGTGCTACCTGGCTGCCCATGGGATTTCTTTTTTAGACTTGGATTAGAACAGAGTGCCACTATGCTCATTTCCACATGTGAAATTATATTGTGTTGTTATACCTTTGTTTCGACAGTCCATGGACGTTGGCTCTGGGGTTCACTGTTCAGTTTAAGAGAGCCTCTGTGCGAATATCCTGCCATTTTTCCCCATCCAGCATTCCATGGGCTCCAAAGGGAAGACTCTCCCATGGAATACCTGATTTTTCTTTCTCCTACCTCTCTCTCACCAGCCTCTATTTGACTAGAATATAGCCAGTCTCAGATAAACACTCTCAGAGCTGGGACAGAGGGGTCAGAGTGGTCATGAGTTCACTCCAAGCTGAGGCTTTTTGAACACTGTTAAGAGTTAAATAAGGGATTAGATTCTTTCCTGGTCAGAAGATGAGACCCTTTAACGTCTCCTTAAATATTGCTTTATTTTCCGAATCTTCTTCTTCTGCCTGTCTGCTCATTTTTCACTGATCCCCTACCTAGAGATCATGTGTGAGAATCCAATCAGAACCTGGTACAGAAAAGAACAGAAAGTATCATACCTCATCTCCTATATCCACTATATAGAGCAGGAGAAGGAGCTGAGCCAATCTCTGAGGATTCAGTGTATAGAAGCCCAGCTCTTCCCAAAATTTGTCCCAGTTTTTAGACTTCAAAGACGGTTCCAGTTCCTGTTATTCTCTTTAGAATGTTGCCTCTTCTCCCATCATTGTTTCACCTGAATTGTTAATGTTCAGTGTGCCTTTCTTTAAATTCTAAATAATAATGATAAAGTTCCAGGCAAAAGAGATGCCCCGGGTGCCCTTCATTGGATATACTTTCTGCCAAGTTGATGTCAAAAGATTAATAATGATTTCTTGGTGCCTGAGATTTAAGGTTTGAAATCATGTAACAGGATTATCAATCATGTTACTCTTCATCTTAAAAAGGATTTCTCTCTCTCTCTCTCTCTCTCTCTCTCTCTCTCTCTCTCACACACACACACACACACACACACTCACACACACACACACACACACACTCACACACACACTCACACACACACTCACACACACACTCACACACACACACACTCACACACACACACACACTCACACACACACTCACACACACACACACACTCACACACACACACACACACAGTGTTCCTGCTCTTAAGGAGCTCTCCATATAATGTAGCAGATAGAATTCAATCATGCATGCACAAACAAGATATAGACAGGACATATTGGGAGTAGTCACAGAGTGAAGGGAGGAAGAAGAAATGGAAGGCAGGAAGATAAAGGAAGATAAAGGATTCTGGCAGAAAGTGGAACTTTAGCTGAGGTTTGAGGGAAGAATACATATAAATGAGATGATGGGAGCATAGAACAGTAAATTTGGACAATTGAATGACTAGATGGTGTGTTTTTGTGAGAGGAGTTGAAGATGAGACTATAACAATAAGATGGAAGTTCAGCAGATGGTTGGATTTGTGTAGAGGTAAGGTAGTTAGTTCTATTTTAGACATTTTAAGACATCTCTGGGATATTCGGTTCAAAGGTCAAAAAGCAATTGATAAAGAGAGGATGTACATCAAGAAAGAAGTTAGAGGTGTGTGTGTGTGTGTGTGTGTGTGTGTGTGTGTGTCTGTCTGTCTGTCTGTCTGTCTGGTGGGTGGAAGGAGATGGAAATAAAGGAATGGGAAGTGGGAGGTTGAGGATGGCACTTGAGCAATGGCAAAGTGATTGTCAGAAGCACCAGGATAGGATTGGTATATGGGGTAGAAGTATGTTAATCATTGAGAATTGGTTCAGAAGGTTGTGAGGTACTTTATAAAAAAAGATTTTCCTCCTTCATATATTTCCCAATCTGGCTCTTATTTTAAATGTCAGCCTTCTCTTTCCAATGGATCCTGAGTAAGAGACATTGTTAAACAGTATTTCCTGGTAGCAAACCACAATTTTACTTCATTAAATTGTAACCATTCCCCTTGGACTACCTTCTGGGGTCAAGAATATCAAAGTGAATCCTTCTTCTAATTGACAGCCTTTTCAATACTGCAGTATAGCACTTTTTAATTTTTTAATTAATTCATTATTTTAATTAATTTAGAATATTTTCCCATAATTGCATGATTCATATTCTTTCCCTCCTCGCCTCCTTCCCCCCTCCCAAAGCCAAGAAGCAATTCAACTGGGTCTCACATGTATCATTGAGTATAGAACTTTTGTACAATATAAAATTAATACTTTATAATGGCAATATAATTACTACCTACAACCTTGAAAGATACACAATTATTATATACACAATTATATTATATGTTATATACACAATTATTATTACAGAAAGAGTCAGAGTGTATTAAGTATCATTCATCTCCTTTGAGGTCCATTCCAATTCCTACTCTATGATCTTGAGATTTGAGGCTTCTCATGAATGATTAATCTCTTCCTCCCATGAAATTAGGGAAGCCAAAGAAATGCTGGTAGGATTTGTAGGATATAAAAGAGATTTTTTGATTGTGTGAAAATGTTACTGATCTCTTTGCTAACTCTGAGTCTTTTTAATTTTCAAAAGTGAGGCAGACTGGCTAGTGTTAAACTATTCCTGGAATGAGCAAAAGAGACAGGAACCAGATACATATTTTGTCTACACATACTAAAATCTGCCTAAATATCTGTAAAATGACCCCCTTCCATCATTTCAAATTATTCAGCTTTTCAGTATGTGCTGAGAGTAATTCTTTTTTTTTAAACTCTTATCTTCCATCTTAGAATCAATACCATGTATTGGTTCTAAGGCAGAAGAGCAGTAAGGGCTAGGCAATGGGGGTTAACTGACTTACCCAGGGTCACATAGCTAGGAAGTAAGTGTCTGAGGCCAGTTTTAAACCTAGGAACTCTCATCTCTGGGCCTGGTTCTCCATCCACTGGGCTACCCAGCTTCCCCTGAGAGTAATTCTCCTTTCACCTTTCACTCCTTTCAAAATGAATTTGTCTTGTCCTATTGCACAGAGAGAGAAGGAAGGGACAACTGCAATAGAGGACACAAAGAAGGCAATGGAAAAGTAAATGATGCTGAGGTAAGGGAATGAGAAGGGCAAGAGAAGAAGTATTTATTCCCCTATTATTCCCTCAAAATTGTCCCCCTGAGATTCCAAACTCTGTCACTTACCACAATCCCCAAAGGTGATGAGGTATCCCTGCTACTCCTTTCTATACCATTTCCTCCAGGACAGAAGGAACAGGTTTAACCTCAAGAGAAGGCATATCCTTGGGGAAACTTACTTGGAGATGTTTTTGTGAGGACCTGGGGCTGTGAGAACCTCTGAATGGAAATTTAGGGTACAGCAACTGAAATCAAGATCTTAGATAAGTCTTTTTAGTTTCTGGTATACTACAACTGTCCAATCAGAGCACAGAAGTATTAAAAGTATCCCCTGAGGAGAATTATCTCAGTATCTCTCCATGACTCTGCTTATAATCTTCCTCCGATGCCTTGTGATCTGCTTACTTCTGCTCCATATGGCCACACTGGCTAACATTTTAAGGTCTCAGACAAGATTTTAAATAATTCCAGGTCTATGTAATGAAGAGGATTTCTCCCTGAGCTCCCTGCTTCAGATGAGATCCTGACTTAGAAGGAAGGCTTGGATCAGATGAGGGAAGACACCACTAAGTACCTAGATGGTGGCAGGTAGCATGAGTCTCACATTCCTGAGGCCCCCTTAGTTTCCTAAACCTCATTGTGGCATACACTCACTCCTTTTGATTCCTTCCCCCGTCTGATTCCTCCTACCCTTCTACCAGCAGATGTTCCTGGAAAATAGTGATCCCTGGTTATCACATCATCCCCTTTTCACAGTGTATTGTTGATGCTTGTGTATGTGTGTGAATGTGTTTATGTGTATGTTTGTATTCATGGCTCCATGAGCATGTGTATGTGGATCCATCAGTGACAGGGGTGATATATCTCAAGCAGTGTGCTCACCTCTTCCAAATAAGGGAAAAAGGAATAAATTCATGCAGCTAATAAGTGTCTAAGGCAAAATTTGAATTCTGGTCTTCCTCACTCCAAACCGATGCACTCTACCACCTAGCCGTCTCTAAAGCTATTTCTAGTCCTAAGGAAAAAAATACTCTAAATCGCTTGATTAGAGAAAAGCAAATTTAAGCAACCCTGAAATACCAACTCAAAGTGTGTAACATGATAATAAAGGATAATGACAAACTTTGGAGTGGTTGTGGGAAAATTGGGAAATGGTTACATTGTTTGATAGAGTTGTGGACTGACCCAACCATTCTGGAGAGCAATTTGGAACGATGCTCAAAGAGCCACGAGTCTGAGCCATGTCCCTTTGACTCAGGGATAGCACTACTAGCTCTGTATCCCAAAGAGATGAAGAAGAAAAAAGAAAAAAGGGTCAATGTGTATAAAAATGTCTACAACAGCTATTTTTGTGGTGGCAAAGAATTGGAAATTTTGGAGATGCCCATCAGTTGTGGAATGGCTGAACAGTTTCAAAGCTTTCCACCTTCAGAGCAGAAGTGATGGAGTCTGAAATGCAGATTGAAGCATACCATTTTTTGCTTTCTTTCTTTTTTTTGTTTTTTATGATATATTTTCTTTCATAGCATAATGGATATGTGTAAGAAGGAAATCTAATTAAGCAGTCCCTCATTTACAGTAGCTTGAGAATTCCTTTAGTTTGATATCTTGTAACTGTGTGAGTTGTAGTTAAAATATAGTCCTAGACAAGAGTCTGTAAATGTAACCAGACTAAGAATGTCATCCCAGGAGAATACCTGAGTTATAATTTCAAGTGTGTGTATTGTTATAGTAATTTTAAATGTGTGTTATCATATGAATCCCAAGTAAGTTATTATGTTAATCCTAAGTGTGTGTGAATCCATTTTAGGATGCATTTTATATCAAACCAATTCATGTAAGAAGTTACAGGGATAAGAAGGTCATCTAAAGGTCACAGAGACTAGGAGGTCCAGAAATGGTCTCAAAGACCAGGAGATCTAGAAATGGTCCAGGAAGTGGTCCTAGAGACCAGGAGGACTGGAAATGTTCTTGGAGACCTCTTGGAGACCCCTAGTGTGGGAGGAGACTGAGAATAGATAGGAAACTCTAAAATTTTGTGTATTCTGCAATTCAGGGTCTCAAATTCAACTGGGGAATCTGAAGATCTCAGACGTGTTTGCCTTTCCCACCAAATAAAGTCAGATTTTGCTCAGAGACTACTTTGCCCAGTCCTTTTCTCCTTCATATGAAAAAATATATATATATTTTTAATTAATTTTTTTAAATTTTAAACCCTTAACTTCTGTGTATTGACTTATAGGTGGAAGATTGGTAAGGGTAGGCAATGGGAGTCAAGTGACTTGCCCAGGGTCACACAGCTGGGAAGTGTCTGAGGTCAGATTTGAGCCTAGGACCTCCAGTCTCTAGGCCTGGCTCTCAATCCACTGAGCTACCTAGCTGCCCCTGAAAATATATTTTATGAGACTGCAAATGTATAATTTATATCAATGTGTTTGTTCCCTCAGGAAAGAGAGACACAATTTGGAGGCCAAAATGAAAAAAACAACTAAAGTTAAAGATGTTTTTAAATGTAATTAGAAAGAACAAGATATTAAAAAGCATAGCAAATGGTGAATCTCCTATATATGAAGCAAGCCATTTAAAATGGAGGCTGATAGTTTCATCCACATTCTTGTTCTTGGGATACTTTGCAATTAGCAGATATTTCAGTAGGTTAAAAATAATAACAACAACAAAAGTAAAATGACCAGAAAAACCTCAAGTGTCTTAATCAAGAGCAATTCATAACAGACATACATTTCCCCTTTAGATCCAGTTACTGAAACGTAGGCCGAGGGGCATGGTACACAAAGGATGAAGAAGTTTTCATCAGAATAACTCAAAATATTTTTCTTGCTCTAAAAAATGGAAATACAAAGAAACAAACCACAAAATTCTTAAAAGCCATGGAGAGATGTTGGCTAAAAGACTTGTAAAGATGTCAATTCGCCACTGATTGAATAGCTGCAACAAAGAGAATGGTTTGCTAATAATTCAGTGACAATTTGGAAGAAGCTCTCTAAAGGTCTTCTCCAGGGAGCATGGCCAGCTTATGTGTGATATAATTTTTGTAAATTCTTTGGAAAAAGGAACATTGTAGGTTAATAGAATTCTATAATGATACCAAGCATGGAGGAATCACTGACACATTGGATCACAGAGTCAGTCATCACCCAAAATCATATCATTGCACTTACATATCAGGTGAGTTTAAATTAAAATTTATAGGGTAAACAAAATCTTACATTTGGTCTAAAAATAAGCTCTGATGGAGGGTATGAGACAAACTTATGTAGAAAACATTTAATCTAAACAATGATGGTCCTAGATCTGGGTCTTTATTGAACTGAAAGTTCACTACAAGTCAATAGTATAAAATAACTTTGTATTCATCATTCAGAAAGAATTTCAATTGGTGGATCTGTTTCATCCCATGATCTCTGTGCTGGGATCCTAGAGTTGTTCAACTCATTGCTCAATCCTAGTATCCCAGAGGAGATGATCTCCTCAGCAGTCATTTAGTTTCTGCAACCAGCAAAAGCTATGTGCAGTCATGGAGCATCCAAAAAGAAGCAGATTTCCCTTTGGCAGCTAGACAACAAACTCTCACTTGAGTTGAAAGAATCTCTGCTCCTACTCATCACCCTTTGGTTCCCTTCAGAAGAATCCTTAACCTTTCTCTTGACCTTCTCAGTCCATTGAATGGCTGCCCAGGGACTGAGAAGGGCATAAGAGCTGTTCTTACAAAGTGGTCTCATGCTGCAATGTTGATACAAGCGGTAGGCAAAGCAGGCTGCCACCAAAAGGAGGAAAAGAAGAAAATGGGAAGGAGCAGTGCTGGGAGCCAGTTAGAAGTGTCTGAAATTAAGTTTCATTGAAACTGATGGTGTAACTTGCCCTGTCCCTCATTTTAGATCCCTCAAAACCCTTATATTTTGTAATTGTGTTTCAGCCTCATTCCTCTTTCAGGAGGGACCCAAAAGTGTCTTCAGTGAGAAAGAGGTCTTTAGTGACCCATGACACCCCATTCCTACACTATAGGACAGATTTTCTTAGTGGATCTAAAAGAAAAGTACAAAACTTGGGAAATTTCAGCAAAACCAGTGGTGACAGTATCAGTCACAGAAAATGCCAGCAGATGTCAATCCATCCTCTCTCCTACAACACCTGTTCATTCCAGCTCAGAGACAGCAACAGAGCACTTGCTCATAGGTGCTCATCTTCTGCTCACAGTTAACAAAGGAGAAACTTTCTAATTTTTTTACCCCAAGAGTAATAATTTTCCAGACCTCAACCTCGAAATAACTGATGCCAGGAAATAGTGACTAACGAGTGAATGCATGGTAGTTGATTCTCTTGAAACTTCTGCTTGGGTTCAGAGACGTTGGAAGGATGCCTCTGCATCACACTGGTCCAATTTCCTCATTCTACTTGCCTTTCCCAGAATCGTTGGCTACCTCTGAAAGTGCTCTCTCCTTCGGTTTAGACAGGAGGCAAGAGAGTTGCCTGTGGGTCCATTATCTGTTACCTCAGATTCCTGCTAAGCATTTTCAGTCTCTCCTGGAGAACATGGTGGGGTCTGAGGTTCTGTTATTCTGAATGCAGGAGAGGAAAGGAGGCCTGTGCTACTGAATCATGTTAAGACTTTGCTGAGGAAGGATTAAGATATACATATGAGTGGGTGCATGTACATATGTATATACAGTTTATAGACAAAAAGAAACAAGCTTATTTGGGAATCACTGATAATACTCTAATACACACTGGAGATATACTATATTGCGTACATTAGCTCTATAAATGAATTATAAATATACTAACATATGTGTTTATATGCACACACAAACACAATATTTGGAGAAAATTCACAGTCATCTCATTCCCATGACATTAGTCACAGAATAAATCTGGGAAAGTGTCTTCATCTCTTTGGGGTCCTTACATAGGCTTCCATTCAGGTTATAATCCCATCCAGGTACTACTTGTCTCTGGCAACGTGAGCAAATGACTTCCTTGATAAAAGTCTCCTTTTTCTCTTCTGTCCAATGGGGATTGAGGGATTGAAGAAGAATTTGTGAAGTACCCATTCTGCCCTCCTGATAGTACCCAGACTTACCTGGCACTAAAGACCATTAGGTGTTAGAGATCCAGGGTCTGAATCCCCACCACTTGGATAAGAATGAATGAATGGAGGGTTCAAAGGTACACATTCAAGTTTCAGTTCTTAGAAAGTCAAGGTCCCTTCATCTTGTCTACATCCCCAGGTTCGATGTCTGGTCTGACACCCCAGACTTCAGCTCATCTTTCCTTCTCTTCCTTCCCATCAGGATTGGCAGATTCTAAAGCATCAATGTCCATGGGAGCATTCTTTATCCATTCACACTTTAAAAACTTCTGGATAACAACTGCCCTTCCTTCTCTCCTCCATAGTAACTTTCATACACTTTCAGGCATGGCACCAGGTGTCCTAAGTATATCCAGGACATAAACAAGGGAAAGGCTGAGGTTTATTGACATTGCACAGACTATGGCAACAGATGAGTCCTTGTCACTCACACTTCTTGTCACACACACTCACACTTAGGCTTCTTCACCTAAGGGTACCATTAAAGTTTTTTTGTTGTTGTTGTTGTTGTTTTTTTCACGTGAGAAGAGAGGAAGTTTGGCATTTTTAAAAGTGTGCTAATGCAATATAAAATGAGATCAGGAAACCGATAGCCTGTAGTTCCCTCTTAGGCCAGAGGAGACTCATTATAAGAAAGCACTCCTTTACCCAGTAACAGTGTCACAATAATAATAAGAGATGTTCCTCACATCGGGTGACATGAAAGGAAGATTCTGTATCCCTGAAATGAGGAAGATAGGTCTCATTTGTGTGTACATTATTCTAAACTGTTAAACACTCCTTAGCATGCAGACCTAATAATATTCTCTATATTCTGACTTTTTGGTCTATATTTTGGCAAAGAAACAGGGAGGCTGGCCCCAGTGATGTTTCTTTTTACTTTGATGTGCCCCAAACTAATTTGGGAGTTGACTCTATTCTCTTCTGGGTAATGAACATGGCTCAGTCGGATCACAAGAAAGCATAGATTTTAGATTGCCTACAAGTTTCTCTCATGTCAGTGCCTGAAATCTATTATGAATTGTGTTGGCTCAGAAGAATGAAGTATAAAAGCCTGTCCCTGTGGTCATCCCAGGTCTCTCAGATGGTTCTCTCATTTCTGTGACTGGATCTACCACAACATACATTCTCCTTAAACAATGACCTATCAAATCCTGATTCTCCACCCTGCTGCTGTTCTGGGGAAGGGAAAGAGAAGGGAACAAATATTTATGTGTTTCTCGCTATGTGCCAGGTACTGAGCTAAGCATTCTACAAATATTACCTACTTTGGTTTGAGGACCAAGAATATAAGATTTGCAAAGACACTTAGCACAATGCTTGGCACACAGCAACCACCACACGAATGTCACTTAATATTAGCTACTATTAAATGGCCTTTCAATGAACATATGAAGTATATGCTATTATCTTCCCCATTTTACAGCTGGGGAAACTGAAGATAGTAGTTAAGTGATTTGCCTGCCCCCCTCCCCCCACCATTATCCCTCTAGCTGTAGAACAAGACATCTGGGAGGTAAAGAGGAAAAGAAAAAAAGGCTTACTGCAGGTAGCATTGAAATTTTTTTTTTCTTCAGAGATGCATTTTATTTTATTTATTTTTTTTTACATTTATTAATATTCATTTTTAACATGGTTACATGATTCATGCTCCTCCTTTCCCCTTCAACCCCCCCCCCGCACCCCCCCTACCCATGCGCATTTCCACTAGTTTTGTCATGTGTCCTTGATCAAGATCAATTTCCAAATTGTTGGTTATAGGGGGCCATGCCTCTATATGATTTTTTGGGGTCCTGA
The DNA here is from genome assembly GCF_016433145.1 of Gracilinanus agilis. Classification (NCBI taxonomy): domain Eukaryota; kingdom Metazoa; phylum Chordata; class Mammalia; order Didelphimorphia; family Didelphidae; genus Gracilinanus; species Gracilinanus agilis. Next base: position 295,327,545 of record NC_058135.1, on the reverse strand, counting down.
GCGGCGTGGTGGCATAGGATGGTTAAGGCAGGAGAAAGAAAATGAGAACAACTAGACTAGTGGTTAGCCCATGCTGTTCCAAAGTCTGTGGGCTTGGGAGTTTATTATATACTGGTTTCAAACAAAGAACACAGCTATGAAGGGGTAACAGATCATACATAACCCATTAAAGTCTAAAGAGTAAAGGTATAAGTACCAAGACAATGGCCAAATTCCAACCATCAATTAGTAGGGATAATTCTGGGAGAGGAAATATTTTTATGGAGATGCTCATTTATTGAGTTCTATCTTCCAGGATTATAGGCACCTGGACAAATAAAGTCAAGACTAAAAGCGCCATACTTATCTAAGTATGCAGACTTATCTTAAGTAATGTTTGTTAGGGTTCAGGCTTCTTAATTATCAAGGAGAGGAATCATTAACTCAGTAGATGCTGGTCTGCCACTTCAAAGTTTTCCAATAGGAGTTCTAAGAAAGGTGGGGATCAAAACTGAGTCAAAAGAGGAGCCTCAGATTTTTATCTTAGATGGCCCATTCTGTCTGCATTCCTGACATGCAGTGCAGAAAAATCATACACACAGTTTTACTTGCCGATGATTTTGTAATGGGATCCAGATAAAATATCTGTTACAGACTCTGTTTCTCTAAATGACTCCTAATAGCCTTTTCGGAGGGATCAAGTTGATTTTGGATTAACCTACCTGCTGGTACCAGAGCCTTTTGGGGCTCAGGTGACCAGGACCAAACACAAAGACTGCCTCAGCCTGGATTGGTCACATAGGGAATCCAGATAACAGGCCCTAAATTTGATCCTATTTCTCCAAAGGCTTTAATACATAGAATGGCTTCCCACAGTTGGTAGTTGCATTGGTGTGGTAGTTTCGAGTCTACACCCTCAATCATGTCCACCCCGACCCATGCGTTCAAGCAGTTGTTTTTCCTATATGTTTCCTCTCCTGCAGTCCCTCCTCTGAATGTGGGCAGCATCTTTACCATAAATCCCTCAGAATTGTCCTGGGTCATTGCATTGCTGCTGGTTCAGAGGTCCATTACATTCGATTTTACCACAGAATGTCAGTCTCTGTGTATAGAGTTCTTCTGGCTCTGCTCCTTTCGCTCTGCATCAGTTCCTGGAGGTCTCTCCAGTTCGCCTGGAACTTCTCCAGTTTATTATTCCTTTTAGCACAATAGTATTCCATCACCCGCATATACCACAGTTTGTTCAGCCATTCCCCAATTGAAGGACATACCCTCCTTTTCCAATTTGTAGCATTGAAATTTTGTTTGAATGTCTGCCTGCATTTTTTCTGCTGTTTGATCATGTTGCTAAATTAGATGTTTGTTCCTGATTTGATCAGAACATATTCAAAATTTAGGGAAGGCAATTTAGCCCCGAAAATGTAGTTTTTTCATGTTTCTGTAGATGAGGTGAAAGCAAGCCAATTAAAGAGATGTTCTCTATCTTTCAACAAAAGCAGAGCAAAAGCAGAATTCTGATTGGCTGCTTTCCAACCCCAGAGAAAGGAGCTAATGAGCCTGTGAGCAGAGGAGGTGATTCAGTGGAACCTGAGTGCTCCTTTGGTGTACCAGATGGCATCCAGACTTCCCTGGAACTAGAGGGCATTAATACATACATCCACAACCACACTCAACTGGAAGAACGTATTGTAGATTTTTAGAGGAGCAGGGTCAAACCAAGGCAAAATGAGTGGAGAGAAATCAGAGGGTCAAATTCAAGTATCAATCTGTGAAAAATAAGCCTCCCTCCATCTTATCTAAATCTCCAATTCCATTTCCAACCTGACACCTCAGACCTCAGCTTACCATCTCCTCACTTTATTCCCATCATGAATGGCAGATTCTAAAGCTCATTCAATGTCCACATGAGCTTTCTTTACCCATTCACACTTTAAATTTTTCTGGGCAGGACCTGCCCTTGTTTCCTTTCTCCTCCATTTCCAAATTTAGGAAAGACTGTGGATAGCTTCACTAATACCCATGACATAGACAAGTGGCAGGATGATGGTTATTTGCACTGCGCAGACCATGACATGCAGACGAATCCTTGTTAATCACACTGGCTCCTTTAACCAAGGACCTCACTAAAGGTCTTTGTTTTGTTTTGTTTTTAACATGTGAGAAGGGAGGGAGTTTGGCATTTAGGACAAGAATTCTAATGCAATGTAAAAAGAGATCATGTACCTGATGAGCCTCAGTTTCCTCCTGAGCCCCAGAAGACATTATCAAGAAGTAATCTTTTATTTGGTAAGAATACTACAAAACAATATTACATAGTTTGTGCTTCTCTGAAATTAATGTACCAAAGTGAGAGGCTGGAAGAAAGATCTTGCAACTGTATTATAATCAGAAAACCAAAGCTAATAGCTTCATCAATGCTTAGAGTGCGATTTATGTAATTTGTAGTAAAGATTTAGTCCCAGGCAAGAGTTGGTGTAGGTAACCAGATTAAGAATGCAGTTCCAGAGTAATATCTGAGTTATAATTTCAAGTGTGTGTATTGCTATAGTAATGTTAAGTGTATGTATCAATCATGAATAAGTTAATGAATAAATCTTAATCTTAAGTATGAGTATCCATTTTATGATGTAATTTATGTCAAACAAATTCAAGAAGTTAAAGGGACTAGAAAGTCATCCAAGGTCAGGAGGTCTAGAAATTATTTGAAAATAGTCTTGGAGACCAGGATGCCTGGATGTGATCCTTAAGATCTCTCAAAGACCTCTTGTGTTATATATAATAAAATAAACACAACACCTCTATTTTGCAGATTTTCACCTATCACGGGGGTCTCTGGAACATAATTCCCCCAATAGGTGAGGGATCACTGTAGTGAGTTCTCCCAAAAACTTGGATCATTGTATTTATAAAGCAGTAGGTCATTTATAGTTCTGTTTTGAGTACCTAATCTATTTCATTGAGCCTCTACTCTCTTTCTTAGCCAGTACCAGCTTATTTTGATAGTGATCACTTTATAATACATTTTGAGATCCAGTACAGCTAGATCGCTTTCATATTTTTTCATTAATTTGCTTGATATTCTTTTTTTACATTATACTTATTTATTATCTTAAAATTCCCAGCTAACACCCTGTCTCCTTATCCTCCTCTATTTTTTTCTAATTTATTGTCCTCTCTCTGGGAATTTACATAAATGAGAAATCCTATAAACAATATTCCTATTGTTGTAGATGTTGTTCTCTTGGTTCTGCTCATTTCATTCTTTAAAACTTCAAGAAGGTCTTTTCGTGTTTTTACTCATTATTTCTTATGGCACAATAGTATTCCGTCACAATCAAATGTCACAACATGTTTGGCCATTCCCCAGTTGGGGAGTATTCCTTCAGTTTCCAATTCTTTACTACCACAATTTTTCATCATAAGTCCTTCAGAATTGTCTTAGATCTTTGAATTTCTGAAAATAGCTAAATCATTCACAAGTGGTCATCATACAATATTATTTTTGCTGTGTGCAATGTTCTTCCAGATATATTCATCTCACTTTGTATCAGTTCACGTAGGTTTCCAGGTTCTTCTTAAATCACTCTGATTATCATTTCTTGTAACAGAATAGTAATCCATTATAATAATATACTACAACTTGGTTAACCATTCCCCAGTTGATCAACTTCCCTATAATTTCCAATTCATTATCACTCAAAAAGAGCTGCTACAATTTTTTTTTACAATGGGTACTTTCCACTTATTTAATCTTTTGGGGATACAGACCTAGTGTTGGTATTGTATAGCTAATATTTATAGTATAATGTTGAATAATAGCAGTTGATAATGGGCATCCTTGCTCCATCCCTGGTCATATTGGGAAGACTTTTAATGCATTTCATTAGCGATAATGCTTGCTGGTGGCTTTAGATAGATACTATTTATCACTTCATTGAAAACTCCCATTCTTCCTTTGTTTTCTAGAGTGGCTTTTTCTTAATATGATTGAGTGTTATATTGTATAAAAAGCTTTTTCTGCTTCAATTGAGATAATCAAATGATTCCTATCAAATTTATTATTGATATGCTCAATTAAGCTAATAGTTTTCATAACATTTTCTTAGGCCGGTATTCCTGATATTAATCCAACCTGGTCATAGTATATGATCTTTGTGATACATTTCTATAATTTCCTTACTAGCATTTTATTTAAAATGTGTGCATCAATAATTATTAGGGAAATCGGTCCATACTTTTCTCTTCAGTTTTTGCTCTTCCTGATTTAGATATCAGCAACCTATTAGTGCCAGAAAAAAGATTTTTTTTGGCAGGACTTCTTTTCCTATTTTGACAAATAGTTCCTATAATATCAGAATTGATTCTTTAAATATTTGGCAGAATTTATTTGTGAATGCATTTAGTCCTGGAGATTCCTTTTCTTAGGGGGCTGATTGATGGATTATTCATATCCACTATCAAGAATAAATGGTAAAATCAAAATGGGCCCACACAGCTGAACTTCACAACCAACTACCAGTCTTGAAATGGAATATGAAGATTCCTTCAGGGTAAGTCTGTTGATGTTGGCCTTCTTAATTGAAATATACAAAATATACAAACACTATCTGAAACTATGAATATAACTTTTAATAACAGGGTGTAACAAATAAGGAAAGGAGAGGTTTATAAGGGATGAGGGTTAGGAGATCACTATAAATTAACAACTAAAACTAGGGCCTGGCTTTGCCTAGCCTGGGCAAAGGCTCCTTTTCACAGTTCTTCTTTTCCCTTCCTACTTTGTTGCTCAAGTACCTAACTAATTAAATAAATGAGTTAGCATTAGCTGGTGTTGATTGTAGATCTGTAGAGATGATGTTTAGTCTCAGCCAACTGCTTATTGGATTTTATAGCAGGTGTAGAAAGCAGATCAATGAGGGCTAGTCTGGATTAGATGGTGTACAGAATAGCAGGGTAAGGCACAAGGAACTTCTGGGTAGAGGTATAGCTAAGGCCCAAGGAGTGTCTAAATCATACCACCCTCCACCCTAGTACCCCTAAACCCAGAATGTGGGCTTTGCTTGGGGGCTTCCCCTTATATACCCTGGTTCTAACCACCTCAACTGTCCTAAGCATCTTGAGGTTCTTCTGAAGTCTGTACCCCACTTGGCTTTCTAGCTTACACAGGACAGATTTAGGGTGTGTAGACAAGATATATGTTTTATTTCTATCCCATTTCCTCACTCCAGAAATCGGTTTCTCTCTTACTACTCTAGCTGTCTTCTGAGATTTGTAAAGGCTCGGAGTTGTTAGAGACATCATAAACATTTTACACAATGAAGAAATTCCTTTCATATGCCATAAATCCCACAACCATCTTATGGGACTACCTCATTTCAAGAATGGAACATTAATCTTTAATGGTGTATCTAGTATCACAGGATCAGAGAGCTGGTGCTGGTGCTGGAATTCAGAGAAGATGAATTATTCTCAATCTAGTTAACTCTCTAGTACAATTTTGGGTCTTTCAGGATTGCTGATAAGAATTCTGTTCTCATTTTAGAGCCTTACTTTTACATTATGCAAAAGAGATATGCTCCAACATTTATAAAGTTGCTTATTAGAAAAGGAATTCCTTTTCTCTTTTCAATCTCAGAAGTTAGATCAGAGGAATAGAAAGATTTTACTAAAATTGTGGCTTGTGATCAAGAAACATTTGCTGACAATAAAGTCTCTGACCCTAGTAGATGCCTCCTCTGGAACTTGCTAGATTTCCACTCATTTCTTATCTTCCAGAAAGACTAGTTGTCCACTTGCACAAAATGTTTTAGGGGTAATTTTCCTTTACTTGTGGTCAGAAAAGTTCATTCTGTTGTCCTTTACAAATCTAATTTCCTGAAATGGAGACATGAAAAGATTTTCTTCTTCAATCTTTATTGAACTGCATTACTTATGAGACCCCTAGGTTTCTATATGTTAACCCAAACGATCTTCGGAGACACTCTAACACATCTCTTTCTACTGGAATAATTGCCTTCCCATTGGAATTTTAATTTGGGCATGATTGAATGTAATTTTCTTCAGTCAATTAATATTTTCCTGAGTTTCAATATTAATGAGTTTGATAGTAGTATAGTTGTGCTTAATGGACATTTAGAAAAGGATCCCAAATTTAGAAAACCCAAATCCCCATTTAGAAAAGTAATCCCAAAGAGCTATCTTGTCATCAACAAAGACAAAGTCACTCCATATGCATTCTGTTTTCATTAAGGAGTATTACTGGTATGACATGCAATCTCAGATTCTCACCTCCACCCTCCCAGAGATGATAAGCAATTTCATCTGTGCTATATACTGGTCATTGTAGTAAGAGAATACTCATATACAAATAAAACTGCCAAATAAAAGTATAAATAAACTAATTTGAAAAATAGTATTCATTGATCTGCATTCTGACTCCAACAGTTATTTCTCTGGAGAAGAATAGCATTCATTGTCATAAGTCCTCCAGAATTAGCTCAGATCATTGTATGATAAGAGTAGATAAATCACAGTCAATCATCATATAATGTTACTAGTATTGTATACAATGTTCTCCTGGATCTGCTTGTTTCATCCCTTTTGATTCTGATCTTTCTCCTTTCATTCTGTCCCTCCTCACAAGTGTTTTGCTTTTAATCACTACCTCCTATTTTCCTTTCCCTTCTATTACTCCTCTCCTCCTTGTCTTATTTACTTTCTATTTCTCTATAGAGTAAGATAGGATTCCTTACCCAAATGGATATAGTTATTATTCAATCTCTAAGCCAATTCCTCTGAGAATAAGGCTTAAGTATTGCCCATCACCACTCTCATCCTCTCCTCCATTGTAAAAGCTTTTATACATCTCTTTAGGTGAGATAATTTATACTGTTCTATCTCTCCCTTCCCTTTTCTCTCAGTGCAATCTTCTTTTTGACCCTTGATTTTTTGCATATCATGTCATCCTAATCAACTTATTCACATATCCTCTGTCTATGTATATTCCTTCTAATTGCTCTAATACTGATAAAAATTTTAAGAGTTACAAATATCATCTTTCCATGTGGAAATATAAACAATGTGATCCTGTTGAATATCTTAAATATTTTCTTTCTTTTTACCTTTTTAGGCTTCTCTTGAGTCATGTATTTGAAAATCAAATTTTCTGTTTAAGTCTGGTCTTTCATCAGGAATGCTTGAAAGCATTCTATTTTATTAAATGACTATTTTTTCCATGAAAGAATATACTCAATCTTGCTAGGTAGGTGATGATTCTGGGTTGCAAATCTTCCAGAATATCATATTATAAGCCTTCCGATACTTTAATATAAAAGCTGCTAAGTCTTATGTAATCCTGACTGTGACTCCATGATATTTGAATTGTTTCTTTTGGGCTTCTTACAATATTTTCTGCTTGGCCTAGGAGCTCTTGAATTTAGCTATAATATTCATGGGAGATGTCATTTGGGAATTTGTCTCAGGAGGTGATTGGTGGATTCTTTCAATTTCTTTTTAATCCTCTTGTTCAAGAATATTAGAGAAATTTTCTTCAATAATTTCTTGTAATATGATGTCTGGGCCTTTTTCTTATCATGGCTTTCAGGAAGTCAAATAATTCTTAAATTGTCTCTCCTGGATTTATTTTCCAGGTCAATTGTTAGTTTTTTTTTTCAGCGAGATATTTCATTTTTTCTTATACTTTTTTTTTATTATTTGGATTTTTTCTTATGTCTTGATGTGTCATTAAGTCATTTACACCTACTTGCCCAATTCTAATTTTTAAGAAATTATCTTCTTCTATCAGCTTTTTAACTTCTTTTTTCATTTGGTCAATTCTACTTTTAGAAAGATCTTTTTCTTCATTAGATTTTGTACCTCTTTTTCCATTTGACCAATTCTGCTTTGCATTGCTTTCATTTCTCTTCCCTGTTTTTCCTCTGCTTGTCTTATTTGATTTTTAAAAAATATTTTTGAACTCTTCCAAAGCCTGAGACTAATTAATATTTTTCTTTGAAGCTGTGCACATAGTTGCTTTGGTCTCACTGTCCCCTTCTGAATCTGTGCCTTGCTCTTCTTTATCTCCATAATAGTTTTCTATGTTTGTGTTCTTTTTCAATGTTTGCTCATTTTCCTAGCCTCTTCCTCAACTTTTATTTTTATTTTAAAGGTGGGCTCTGTTCTGAAGGTAGAGGAGGAACTTTCTTAAGCTCCTGTTTTTCTTTGCTGTTACCCTCAGCCCTAGTTCAGTTATTCTAAGGTGGTATGATGACCTGGGGCCTGGAAGTTCTGAAAGCCACCTCTCATTGTTGATTCAATCTCCCCCAGGGACTTTTTATGACTTTCAGGGCTCAGAGAACAGTGACCTACATTGTGTTGGGGCTCAGAGCTCAACCTTGGATTCAAACAGGAACTTTGAGCATCACTCTGGGCTTTCACAGGCTAGGTGCACTATGGACTGCCTTGTTCTGGGGTTTGGGGCCTCACCTTGGGCTTGGGCAGGGACTTTAGTCATGGGCCAAGCACACTTTTGGCCTGCCTTGTGCAGGGGCCTTATTGCAGACTTGCACTAGGGCTTGGAATTTCAAGCATTGGGTGTGGGGGTGGCCTGCTCTTGGATTAGAAAAAGTCTCAGGGTCTTGAAGTTGTCTTGGGTTCAGGTTCACTGGAAGAATAGGTATGAGGTGTGAGGTTATCAGACCCTTGAAATGGCCTTGCTGTGAGCCACTAAGCCTTGTTATGGACTGCTCTCCCCTCTCAGTCCAGTGAACCAGACCCTCTCTGCCTACCTTTCAAGTCGTTTTCTGCAGGAAAATGCTTTATTTCATCCTCTTGCTGGTACTATCACTCCAGTATTCATTTTGAAGCATTATTTTAAGGTTGGTTGCAGAGGATTCTCAGAGAGTTTTGAGCTTTGTGTGCCTCCACTCTACAATCTTGCCTCTACTTCAATTCTTTATAATCTTAACTGCATGGGTTTGTTTGTGCAAAACTTCTTTTATTTAATTGAATAAAAATTATCCATTTCACTTTTCATAATACCATCTACCTCTAATGTGGTCATAAATTCTACCCTTACCCATAAATCTGATGTGTAAGTTTTTTCATGTTCCTTTAATTTGCTTATAATATCATCCTTTATATCTAAATCATGTGTCCATTTTGAATATATATCAGAATATTATATGAAATGTTGGTATGGACCCAGTTTCTGTCAAAATGCTTTCCAATTTTCCCAGAAGTTTTAGTTAATTAATGAGTTCTTCTATCAAAAATCTGGATCTTTCCGGTTATCAAACACTAGGTTATTCTGGTCATTTTCTTCTGTGTATTGTATAGGTAATCTATTCCGTTGAGTCACCATTCTATTTATTAGCCAGTAACATATTATTTTGATATTTATCACTTTATAATGCAGTCTGAGATCAGATAGAACTAGCACTGATTCCTTCACATTTTTCAGTAATTTCCTTGATATTTTTTACCTTTTGTTCTTTCAGATGAATTTTGTAATTATTTTTTCTAGCTCTATAGAATAATTGTTTGATAGTTTGATTATTATGACAGTGACTAAGTGAATTTATTTAGATAGAATTGTCATTTTTATTATATTGGTTCAGCCTATATATGAGCAATAAATGTTTTTGCTGTTGTTTAGATTTAATGACTTTTTTATGTGAAAAGTCTTTTGCAATTCTGTTCCTATAGTTCAGTGATGGCAAACATATGACACATGTCTCAGCACTGACACATGTAACCATTTTCAATGACACATGGCCACATGTGGCCACATACAGAGAGGTATGGGAGAGAAGCATACAGAGGATGAAACATTTGCTGTAGTGTAGTGTAGACACCCTGTGCACTATAAACACCAATTCTACCTATATTAATTTACCTATTTTGGTTTATTAAATACAGTTATATATTACAATTACACATTTTTGTTATTTAAACTATAAATATCATGAAATTATGTTTTTTTTTCTCAAAGTGACACATCACCCTAGTTATGGTTAGTTTTTTGACAAATACACACCAAGCTTGAAAGGTTACCCATCACTGCTATAGTTCCTGGTTTGTTTTGGCAAGTCAACTCTGAAATATTTTATATTGTCTAGAGTTATTTTAAATAGAATTTCTCTTTCTAGCTCTTACTTTTAGACTTTGTTGGTGATATACAGAAATGATAATGATATACCCTGCAAGTTTGCTAAAGTTGTTAATTGTTTCAACTAGTTGAGTCTTTATTTTTTTTTTTACTTGACTCTCTAGGATTCTCTGTCATATTATCTGTAAAGAATGATAATTTTGTTTCCTCATTGTCTAGTTCCTTCAAATCCTTTTTTTTTTCCTAGATGATTTTCTTGGCTTAAGTCTCTGCTCACTAAATATTGTTCTCTACTCTATTCTCAAGTTAATCTTCATAAATCAAAGGTCAAATCATAACAATTCCCCCCATGTTCCCATTCATAAACTCCAGTAGCTCCCTGTCATATTCAAGATCATTTATAAAATCCTCTTTTTGGTCTTTTGCCACCTGTACTTCTTCTAGTCTTTCCTATCAACTTACATGTTATTCCTATCGCCTGTGCTCTACAATCTCATGACACCAGTTTCCTTGATGTTTCTCAATCAAAAAATTCTTCATAATTCTAAGCATTAGCAATGATGGTCACTCATGTCTGATATGCTCTCCTTCCTCATCTCCATCCCTTGCTTCCTTCAAGTCCCAGCTAAAATTCTACTTTTGTACAGGAAGTTTTTCCCCAATTCCTCTTAATACTATTTCTCTTCCTTTAGTTGATTATCTCCAATTTATCCTATTTGAATCTTGTTGGTAAATCCTGCCCCAGTTTGGATGCTATCTCCCCCCATCATCTTTGGAACTCCTTAAGGGAAGCACCTATTTTTTTTTCATCCTGACATTTAGCATGGTGTCTAAAACATAGAAGAAGCTTAATAAATTTAGGATGACTGACTGAATGTAATTCCCACCTAAATGTTGTATATGCCAAAATCCAAGGTTCTACACTCTCCTTATCACCTTCCTGACAATGACAAGCCTTAAAAAGTCATTTGTCATGCAAAAGCAAAACATATGACATCATTTATCACATGTGTATATTGGTATGTGATTTGGGGTTTTGGCTTTAACAGATGGCTCTATAACAAAAATAAATAATATGGAAATAAGTATCAAGTAATAACATTTGTACAACCCAGTTAAATTGCTTGTTGGCTCTGAGATGGGGAGGGGAGGGAAAGAAAATGAATCATGGAAACATGAAAATGTTTTAAAATATTTTAAATAAATAATTTTTTTTTATTTTTATAAAATTTTTTTTTTATTTTTATAAAATAAAAAATATTTTAAATAAAAATATTTTAAAATAAAAATTTTTTAAAGAAGTTATTTCTCACATCCTAGATACCTAATATTTGGAAGATTGTTTAATTCCTTATTACTTATGTCCATTTGATAGAGAGCTACTTAGATATTTTTTTTTTCAGCAAGGAGTCCCAGATCTTTTGTATAATGTTGGGCAAATTATTTAATATCTTTGGGATTCAGTTTATTAACCTCTAACATTGTGTCCTCTAGAGATTTTCTAAGGCACAATCCAGTTCAAAATGCCACTTTCCTATGAACATATCCAGACTCTTTCATCTGGGCAAATACTCTTAATAGCACAGCCATTCAGATTCAAAGTAGAGATTGTGAGTTTTGCCCAGGGCAGAAGACTAGATCTAACTTAACCTTCACCCTGGCCACTCATGCAAATTCAATTTAATTCAGTAAACATTTATTAAGCACCTACCATGTTCTGAATACTATGCAAAGTGCCTAGGATACAAATATGAAAAAGAAAATGGGACAAGGGATTGCCACCAATGGGACAAGGTGCAGGGACACCATGTTCCTTGGAATTCAAACCAAGTATAGATTGAGATGAAAAGTGGAGAGTTACCTGGAGAGATATAAAGGAAAACTTGGAGAAGAGTTTAGTGTTCCACTCTCTAGCCCTCAATCAGAGGGGAGAGAATGCTGAGGGAGATGGGAAGGTGTTGGGTATCTAAAGCTAAGTAAACCAACATTGTAATGAGATTTCAGATGATCACCTTATCCTGGGTGGGTTTTATGCTCCTGAAATCCAAACTAAGCAATGCTGTAAATGGAAAATGGAGATTTGTCAGTTTGCTAGGTCTCACTCTCTGAAGGGAACTATGCCCCTTTCAGAGCCTTTGCTACAAACTTATGACAGCCAAAGGGGAAATTCTGAAGACAAACCTGACCTGGGTTGGGAATAGGCAGCCCTGACTTCTGAATGTGGAATCAGAATGATCTGGACCTAAACACAACTCAGACACTTAATAGGTCTAAAGTCCTGGGGAAAATCACTCTGCTCCTCTTAGACTCATTTTTTTTGTCCTTTGAATTGAAAATAACTCGAATCTTTGTATTCCCAATATTCTCTGAAAATTCAAAAGAGAAATATGGAAATCTCCACAAAGTTGAAAGGCCTCTCTAGATCTCAGCTATTGTTAGTAGTATTTTTATGAATCTTCTCAAATTCATTCCATATTGATTAACAGAAATCTTACAGAGGAGTCAAACTCAGTCCCATGGCCCAGGGCAGCATGCTCCAAAACGGATGAAATTGAAAATTGGAAGTAACCAAAATAAATAAAGACAACACAAAATAGAACATCTTAATTCTTCTTTTTTAAAGTCAGTATATGACTGTCAGGCATCCATTTCTATTTGAGTTTGAGACCAATAGGAAGGCTCTATGGTACTCTCTGGAGTGTGGAGACCTCTGAAGAGCAAAAAAGAGCTGTATTGACCATTTATAGATTAAAAAACAAATCTTTCCTATCCTTTGATTTGTATTTGATTTGTTTTGTTTATGAACGCATAAAGTGAAGCCTGCTCTATGATCTATGCACTTCTGAGGTGTATCCATCCATGGGATTAAGGGCTATTTGCTTTTCTAATACTTGACATGATCTAAGATCAATGATTTCCAGAGGAAGCCATGGTTGGGAAATTAGTCCAAAAAACTGGCAAATCATTAAGATTGAATTCAACAATCTAAAGCCAAAAAAAGATATTCATTCTAAGATGTAGCTTACACCTCTGTACCTCTAAGTGCTGAAGAATAGCTGGAATGAAAGAAATATGAAAGAGTTCTCATTAACACTTAATGGACACTTAAGAGTTGAAAAATCTCTTTGTTGTTATACTAAGTCATCAGCAAAGCACTTAACTTCAGGAAAGATCTTTGCCTGGGCAAGGCATTTTTTCATAAAGCAAATAGGCTCCATTTTCGTCCTGTGGAAGACTAGAAGCACATCTATCCCTTTGTCTCTCTGGTTTTTTTCAAATAGGATACTTTCTAGATGTATTTATCTATCTGTCTATCTAGCCATCCATTCATCCACCCATCTATCTATCTATATCAGTCCGGAAGGCTAGGTAGAAAAGTAAATAGAGCACTGGACTTGGAATCAGAAAGATCTAAGTTCAAATTCAGTCTCACATATTTACTAGCTATGTGATCCTAAGCAAGTCACTAAAACTCCTCTTGTCTCAATGTACTCAACCATAAAATGGGGAAAATAACAATACTTACCTAATAGTTGTTGTGCTAAAGATCAAATGAAATATTTTGTTTAAAGAATTCTTACCACAGTGCCTGGCACATAGTTCACACTATGAACATTCTTATTCCTTTGTCCATTCTCTCTCTCTGTCTCTCTGTCTCTCTCCCTCTCTGTCTCTCTCCCTCTCTGTCTCTCTGTCTCTCTGTCTCTCTCTCTGTCTCTTTCTCTCTTTGTCTCAGTTTCTCTCTGCTCACCTCTCTCCTTTCTTCCCTCCCTCCTTTCTCATATATATAAAATATATATTATATATGTGTATGTTTCTATATATACTACCCACTATGCTAAGCACTTTAATAACTTATTGAATCCTCACAACAATCCTGGGAGGTAGATGTTATTATAATCCCCTGTTACTCCAGCCTAACTATGAAGGAACCAAAGCCATTTTTACTTCTCTTGCCTGTTGACTAATGGGACATAAAGAGCCCTGACTTTGAAGCCTTTCTCCTTCTTTCTCTTTCTCACACCTGTGAAGATGAAATTAGCTCACCCATATTTATTCTTTAGACTTTAGCCACCAGGAATATGTACACCCCACCCCACTTAGAATTAAGTGGTGAGGGGAGAGGTCCATGACTCACATGTGCTAGTGAGTGAAAAATCAGAAAGAACTGACTGTCCCATGGGTAGTCTGAAGGGAGGTTAAGGCTGCCATTTGTCAATGTAGAACTGGAGGATGTATGCAGGAAGTGACATAAAGAACTATCTTTAAAATATGATACTAACTTCCTGTGAGGGGGATTTTGCCCTTTGAACTTGGCCTTAGAGGAGTTTGGGTTTGAGACCTCAGACTGCTTTCTTTTGGATTGTCACATGGGTAAGTGGAAGGCTGACTCCCTTTCTTTGGCTTTTATGGAGGCATTAACCTCCGAAGAGGCCTCTTGTCTTGGAGGAGGCCTCGTGGCTAGAAGCCTTATTTAGTTAACATCTGTGCCCCACTTTGCTGGGGCCTCTGAAGCCCTGCCTGGTTCAGACCTTCAGACCAGGCCAGAACAACAACTTTCTCTCTCTGTCTCTGTCTCTGTCTGTCTGTCTGTCTGTCTGTCTGTCTGTCTGTCTGTCTCTCTCTCTCTCTCTCCCCCTACTTTCACTACTTTCACTCTTCCTATTTGTAAATAAACTACCATAAATGTCATCCTGACTTGGGTCTTTAATTTGGAATTGCATAATCAATTCCTGGTAACCAAAACTCTTAAATATTCAGTCCAACCGTAATTTTTACTCTTTACACACCCTGTTCAGACATGAGAAGTCTATGACCTTCTGTCCAAGCAGATGCTGCTGGTTTAGGATTGATGTTAAGTAGAATCCACTTCAATATTTCTATGAATAACTACATAATTTCTATGCTTAAACATTTTTATCATATGCTTAATAATCACCAACACCACCAAAAAAGTTTTAATTAAACAAATGCATTAAGAAATTATATGGGGGGCAGCTGGGTAGCTCAGTGGAGTGAGAGTCAGGCCTAGAGACAGGAGGTCCTAGGTTCAAACCCAGCCTCAGCCACTTCCCAGCTGTGTGACCCTGGGCAAGTCACTTGACCCCCATTGCCCACCCTTACCAATCTTCCACCTATGAGATAATACACCGAAGTATAAGGGTAAAAAAAAATTATATGCTAAATTACAAAGTCAACATTGTTTACAATTTGTTGAAAAATAGGTAGATCATATGTGTTGCTAATATAAACATCCTCTACTTTTGAGGTTTTTTGGATTTGTTTTAATGTTTTTTCTCTTGATTTTGTAGCCATTATCTTTATTAATGTAATCATAGTATGTATTATTCTTATTCTCTTTTCTTCTTTCCATATATTTCCCCTTATTTTCTTTGTTTCCAATATTAGTCATTTCTATTAACATAATCCAATTCATTACATTCAATATCATAATCTATTCAGTCATTTCTCCCAGTAATTGCATTTGTGTTATTTCCACTTATTTTGTCATAAAAAAAAAGCTTCCATGAGTATTTTAATTTGGTCAACTTAGCCCATCTGTTCCTCAGTTAACATGTATTACCAGGACCAGATCCTTCTTCAAGCAGCAGGCTTAATCGGTAACCAGATGTAAGAATTTAAATTTAAGTTCGTAAAAATAAAAAAAATGGGTGATCACAAAAATAAGGACAAAGAATAATGAAATAAAGGTTCAAATTTGATTCAGATACTTTTGATAGATGTTGTCAAAAGTATCTCCAGTGGTAAAGTGAAGTGAAGCTCAAAGATGAACTTCCCTTCAGAGCCAGGTGTAACTGTAAAAATGAAAATGGGCGAACCAGATAGGAGGAAAATAAAGGTTCAGAATGTTTCATGATCTCGTTTCATATTACATTAGTATACTTTTTAAAAATGTCAAATAGATTCCCTTCCTTCTCATATGAGAAAAATTTAAAAGACCTTCAGTGAGGTCCTTAGGTAAAGAAGCCAGAGTTACTGACACATTGCTGACACACATTGCCTGTGCAATGCCAATAACCTTCAACCTTTCCCTTATTTATATCATGACATACTAAGAACTCGTGATATCTTTCTTGTAAAGGGTATGAAAATAGCCATGGAGGAGGGGAGAAAGAAGAGTAGTTCTTACCCAGAAAATTTAAAAGCATAAATGGATGAAACAAATTCTTGTGGACATTGGTGCTTTAGACTCTGCCAATCCCGATGAGAAGGAAATGAGGGGATGGTGAGCTGAGGTCTTGGATATCAGGCCAGATATGGAACCTAGGGATCTAGACAAGATGGCAGGTCCTTGGTATTCCAAGGACTGAAATTTGGAGTTGAACCTTTACACTCCATCTATTCATTGTATTCCTTTCAGAACCTGTATTTCTAACATCTAGAATGGAGTTCCCAGGTAAAGAAGAAAATGGATGTGTGTGTTAATGGTCCTTTCATGCCAGGCAAGCCTGAGTGCCATAAGGAATTCAGACTGGGTACTTCATAAATACTTCTTAAATCTCTAAAACCCCAGTGGAGAAATGAGAAAAAGAAAGCTTTTCCCAAGTGACTTGCTGACATTGCCTAGAACTAAAAAGTATATGCCTGGGATTATATTCTGTATGTAATCCTATCTCAGAACCCCCAAGAGAAGAAGACACTTACCCAGGTTTGTTTTGTGACTAATGTCATGGGAACAGAATACCTCAGAATTTTCTCCAAATATTAGATGTTTGTATAGGCTTGTAAAAACATTTATTAGTTTATGTATAATTCCTTTATTAAAATAATGTATAAGATATATTATTTCTCTGTAGTAGTGATTCCCAAATATGCTTGTTTCTCTATGTCTATAAAATGAATATATGTACACACATGAATCCACACATATGCATATGTTAACCCTTCTTTTGATTCAATAGAGCAGGCCTCCTTTCTTCATCTGCATTCAGAATAACAGAAATTCAGACCCTAATATATTCTCCAGGAGTGAGTGTTGGGCAAAATGCTTAGCTTATTTGCAGAAATATACTTGGAGGACCAGAAATCTGAGATAACAGGTAATAGGGCCCACCGGTAACTCTCTTTTCTCCTGTCTAAACTTCAGGACACAGGACTTTCAGAGATACCCAAAGATTCTTGGAAAGGCAAGTAGAATGAGAATAAGGGACCAATGTAATTCTAAAGACATCCTTCTGATGTCTGAGCCAAGCAGGTGTTTAAAGAGAATTAAATGCAATGTATACATTCTTTACTTGCTATTTCCTACCATTAGCGGATTTGCCTTTTGAGGTTGAGGTCTGGGTAATTACTATTCTTTGTGGGAAAAAAGAAAGTTTCTCCTTTGCTAGACAGACAGAAGATACACATCTTTGAGTGAGTGCTCTGTTCCTATCTGTGATCTAGAATGAACAGGTGGTGAAGGAGAGAGGAAGTATTGTCATCTGATGGTATTTCCTATGACCAATGCTGATCACCCTTTGTTTTGCTGAAATTTCCTCTGTAAGTTTTGTGCTTCTGTGGTAAAATCGAATGTAATGGACTTCTGTACTAGCAGCAGTGCAATGACCCAGGACAATTCTGAGGGACTTATGGAAAAGATGCTACCCACGTTCAGAGGAAGAACTGCAGGAGTGGAAACAGAAGAAAAACAACTGCTTGAACACATGGGTTGAGGCGGACATGATTGGGGATGTAGACTCGAAATGACCACACCAATGCAACTATCAATAATATGGAAATAGGTCTTGATTGATGACACATGTTAAAACCAGTGGAAATGCGCATCGGCTATGGGGGGGGGCGGCGCGATGAAGGGGAGGTGAAGGGGAAAGTAAGAACATGAATCATGTAACCATGAAAAATTTTTCTAAAAAATAAAAAAAAAATTGTGCTTTTCTTATAGATCAGTTAGGGAAATTGGTCTTAAACACTATGGGTGGGATGTCATGGGTCACTAAAGCTATATCTCTCATGAAAGAGAAATGAAGCTGAAATGGAATTCAATTTCTGCAGGTTTTGAGCTAGCTAAGATGGGAGAGGGGGGACAAGTTACGTTAGCTGTTTCAATCCTCCCCCAAGTAAACAATTCTAACTAGTTCCTTTTGACAGCTCTTTCCCATTCCCTTCTTTTTCTTCTTCTCTAGGTGGCACCCTTCCTTGTCTACCCCTTGTACCATCTCTGCTCTATAAGGCCACCTTGCAAGAACAACTCTTCTACCCCTTTGTGTCTCTGAAAAGCCATTTGATAGATTGAGAAGGAAGACAGGAAAGGCTAGGGATTTTTCTGAGAGGAAGTTCAGTGGAATGACTAATAGATAAAAAACAGAATTTCTCCACCCAAGGAGTTTGTTTCTCCCTGTCACTGGGGAATCTGCTTCTCTTTGGAGGCTCCATTGTTGCATATGGTTTTTGATGGTCCAAGAGACTATTGGTTGCTGAGGAGATAATCTCCCTTGGAATGCCAAGATCAAGGTGATAGTACAGTAATTCCAAGATTTCAGTGACCCACACAGAGACCATGGGATTGGACAGATCAACAATCTGAAACTCTTATGACTGATGAACAGAGTTCTCCTTTCCTACTGACACATAGTGAACTTTAAATTTAACAAAGCCCCAAATATATTTTTATTTTTGCTGTTCAGATGAAATGCTTTCTATGTAAGCTTGTCTCATCCGTTCCAAGGGAAGTTGATTTTTTTAGACTAAATGTATGAATTTATGTCAATCCCTATTAAAGTATTAATTTTCATTTAAACTAACTTAAAGTATTATTTTTTATTTAAACTAACCTAATCCATAAGTCCAATGATATAATGTTGGGTAATGACTCTCATCCAGTACATTAGCTATTTTCCCAGATTGGGATTTTCTTAGAATCTTATTAACTTACTTTATTTCTTTTCACCAAATAATTTACAAAAAGATTATAGACCATGCGAATGGGTATTCATCACCCTCTGTGCCAGTTAATTAAATATTTCCTTCAAGTTGTCACTGAACTATTAATAAAACCTAACTCTGATACTGCTATTCGGTCAGTGGTGAATTGCCATCACTATCAGATATTTTAGCCAACATCTATCCATGAATTTTGATAATAATTTTATTGTTTTTTTAAAGTATAAAAAATGTTTTAGATGTTTTTCCCCAAAAGCTACTTCATCTTTTTCAATACCATGCTCTGGATCCTATAATTCAGTAAATAGATCAAAGAGGAAATCAAATGTCTTATGTAAATGTCTCTTGATTAATTCATAATATGAATTAATTCATACTATGAATCTATGATCATATTATTATTGTCGATGCACAAGATCTTCCATATACACAGCAGAATAAGAATAAGATTATATATGAAATCTTTAGACTCCATTTGATGCCTATAAATATATGTAATAGACTAGCCTTTTCCTTTCATTTAAAAATCATTTTTCCTGGGAAAATTGGAGCGCTAATTCACTACTGGTAGAGCTGCGAATTAATTCTACCATTCTGGAGAGTAATTTGCAACTATATCCAAAGAACTTTAAAACTGTTTATACTTTTTGATCCAGCAATACGACTACTAGGTCTGTAACCCAAAGAGATTTTTTTAAAGGGAAAAGATCATATTCATACAAAAATGTTTATAGCAGCTCTTTTTGTGGTTGCAAAGAATTGGAAACTGAAGGGATGCCTACTAATTGGGGAATGGCTGAACAAGCTGTGGTACATGATTGCAATGAAATACTAATGTGCTATAAGAAATGATGAGGATAATTTAAGAAAAACCTGGAAAGACCTACATGAATTAATGCAAAGTGAAGTGAGCAGAACCAGGAGAAGATTGTACATGATAACAACAATATTACATAATAATTTGTGAATTACTGAGCTATTCTTAATAACTCAGTGATCCAAGAAAACTCTCAAGAACTCATGATGAAAAATACCATCCACCTCCAAAGAAAGAATTGATGGAATCTGAATACGGACTGAGACATGATATATTTCCTTTTATTTCTTCACTTTAATTTGAGTTCTCTTTCACAAAATGACTAAGATGGGGAAATTTTTTACACTATTACACATTATCATCTATATCAGAGTTTTTTTTTTGTCTAAAGGAGGTGGGGGGAGAGGTAGGGTAGGATGGAGGAAGGATGAGAATTTGGCTCAAACTGAAAAAAGAAAGGTTAAAATTGTTTTTTCATGACCTCCAGGAAGTGAAGCAGAGTTAAAGGAGCAGAACCAGGAGAACATTGTACACAGAGACTGATACACTGTGGCACAATTGATTATAATGGACTTCTCTACTAGCAGCAATGCAATGATCCAGGACAATTCTTAGGGACTTATGAGAAAGAACACTATCCACATCCAGAGGAAGAACTGTGGGAGCAGAAACACAGAAGGAAAACATTTCCTTGATCACATGGTTTGATGGGGATATGATTGGGGATGCGACTCTAAAAGATCACTCTACCGCAAATATTAATAATATGGAAATAGGTCTTGATTTATGATGCATGTGAAACCCAATGGTATTGCTCATTGGCTACAGGAGGGGGTGGGAGAAGGAGAGGGAAAGAACATAAATCATGTAACCATGTAAAAATATTCTAAATTAAATAAATAAATAGACTTTTAAAAATTGTCTTTTTATGTAATTGAGAGAAAAATTAAATTTAGAAAAATATTTTCCAATTACATGTAAAAACACTCAATATGAGCTTTTTTAAAATTTTGAGTTTCAAATCCTCTCTTTCTTTCCTTTTCTTCATCCTTGAGAAGTCAAGCAACTTGAAATAGGTTATATGTATGCAATCATGTAAAACATGTCCAAATTAGTCATGTTGAGAAAGAAAACAGATAAAAACCCCACAAAAATGTAAAAACATAATATGCTTCAGTCTACACTCAGATTCCATCAGTTCTTTCTTTGAAGGTACATAGCATTTTTCAGGGTAAATCTTTGGAATTGTCTTGCATCATTGCATTGCTGAGAATAACAATCATTCACAGTTGATCATCATATAATATTGCTGTAATTATGTATTATATTCTCCTCGTTCTGCTCACTGAACCAATTCAGGTAAGTCTTTCCAGGTTTTTTTCTGAAAACATCCTACTCATCCATTTTTTGTAGTACAATAGTATTCTATTACAATCATATACCATAGCATGTTCAGCTATTCTCAAATTGATGGGCTTCCCCTCAATTTCCAATTCTTTACCACCACAGTATGCTATCAATATTTTTGAACATACAGGTCATGTTCATCTTTTTTTAATATCTCTGAAAAACAGACCTAGTAGTGGTATCGCTGGGTCAGAGGATATGCACATTTTTGTAACCTTTTGAGCATACTCCCAGATTTTTCTCCAGAATGGTTAAATCATTTGACAACTCCACCAGGGCATTAGTGTCTCTGTTTTCCCATGTCTTTTCTCACATTTACCATTTTCCTTTTTCTGTCAAATTAGCCAATCAGTTAAATGTGGGAAGATACTTCAGAATTATTTTTATTTGCATTTCTCTATTCAATAGTATTTTAGAGTATTGTTTCATATTATGATAGATAGTTTTGATTATTTCATTTGAAACCTGCTTGGTCATATCTTTTGTTGGTCATATCATTTGTTGGACTTTTATTCTTTTTATTCCTTAAAAATGTACTCATTTCTCTACATATTTGAGCTTTTTTTCATATTCATGATTATTGTGAATTTCCCTCCACAATATTTCTCCCTCTTTTGCCCTATTCTCTCTCTTCTTTCTCACTGCCCATCTGTACCAGTGTTTTGCTTCTGAGTATCACCTCTGCAAATCTTTCTCTTCTATCATTCCTTGCTTTTCTTATCTCCCTCCCTTCCTATTTTCCTGTAGGATAAGATAGATTTCAATACCCAGTTAATTATGTATGTATGTTATTCCATCTTTGACCCAATTCTGATAAATCCCTCTTTCCCTTACATTACCAACAGTTGATTACTTGCTCGCTGCTTGCCTTGGAAGCCCAGATGTCTTTCCCTTAGGCAATAATTGGCCTCCTAAAAAGCTTTTACCTGAGGAGAGCTTCTACCCTATTAATTCCCTGGTGTTAGGAAAAGCAAGCTGCTCCATGGTGTTTTACTCCTGGGGGAGGGGAAGGAAGGTTACTCTTCCAAACAGGAAGTAGAATTGCAAGCATGTCTCATTCTATGAAAGAGCAGTACATTACCTATCTAAAACAGCTCCCAATTTTAGAATGTGTTTTCTTCCTACTGTTCCTGGGTGCACTGGTCCTTGCAATTGCAAGGAACAATTCATCTCCCTACACCCCCTTGCCAATCTGGCCTGCCCAGTCTCTACCATACATCCAATATGGGTTTCCTCCACACTATGTTCAGAGAGGAATTCTCCCTCACTATGGGAGATGCCAGAAGTGTGACAAAAGGAAACTAAACAGATAATGATTCTGGGGAAGGGAAGGAACCTTAAAGAGTCTGGAGGTGGATTTTAAGCCTTTTCAGACTCCATTGTTTTATGAAAGTCTCTGTATCAGAATTGGGAAAAAATAAAAGAACTCTTGAATTCAGTGCCTGTATCCTGTCACATATATTGTATCTGCTGATTTCATGTTTTAAGATTTTATTTTGCTTGTGAAGTTCTGTTACATGATGTCATTTTAAGCAATTGTGTTTTGACAATTAGCTATATGTGCTGTTACATTGTCTTTATTTGTACCTCCCCATATGACTAGATTGAAGAAGATACCATTATAAAAGCACCTTTGAGTTGCTTGTAATAAGAGATAAGGGTCCGTTTAGTAGCTGAAGTGAGGTGTTATAGCACTAATCCCCACCTCTGTACTTATAAAAATGTAATGGATGAGACATAAAGACATTCCTTTTACGGCTGTTACAGTCTCAAACCAGAGGAGCTGGGAAGGTTTTCCTAGGGGGTGTGTTAGTGGAAATTTGGGGTTCATTAAGTCTTAAATATTTAGATATATGACATAAACTTCCCGTGGACATTTGGGGGACTTTGAAACTACATTTCCCATGATTCAATGGATTTCCTGTCTTACATGGTGACATGAGCCAATGTAAAACATAGCTTAAATAGAGAGAACTTGATTGGGAGATCTCTTTGGTACGAGGCAACCAGGTGGGAGAAGGTAATGGTGGGCAATTTGAATTAAATAATAGCAGGCGCATGGCCTTCTTAAATTTAACAACATGCCTTTAAATAATATGTTAATACTTCTTTTAATATCCATCTATATCCATTTTATTCATAACAGGGGCGTGGTACTCATAGATGGCTCCCAAGAGGGAGAATTTCCCATCAAGCCTAAGTAGCTTCTGGATGATTTTTAACTCTTCAGCTTAATCTACCTCCACCAGAATGATCTAGATTCTTGGTGATGTTTTAGACCCAAAAGGTTTTCTTGAAATAGCTGCTATACTACTGTTTTTCATAAAGCTGTTTTCTTAGTAAAAATTAATGGATCTGGAGTTGATCCATGTGTTTCTCAACATTCTCCTCAGGAGGGATTGTATAATTGTCATAAAACTCTAGTTTTATAAAAGTTAAGAAACTTGCTACCTCCCAGAATTCAGGAAGTGAACTGCTCGGAGAAGGCACCATGGAGTAACTTCACACTGCCCAAAAGATCCAGAATGAACTTTGAGTTGTAGTGAAATTGAAGTGTGGGGGGTTGTAACACATTTATTTTGTATGTATACCATTATCCAAAGAGGACTGCCCCCTAATTGGCTTTTTGTCAATGCACCTAGCAATCATTGGTTTTGTTCCCTTTCCCTTTTATCCTCAAATTATTGCAATTTATAATTTGGTTATGTTTGCAAGATCCACTCGGGGGGACTAGTCTTCCAAAGGATCTCAGGAGGGATTATATAATTAGAATCTTTTACCCTAAAAACTACAATCCCCAGTAAAACTATGATTCCCAGAACCCCACCCACTTCTCATCATTAAGTAGACAGGATATAAATTGAGTGAAGGTCCATCTCTCTACCTCTTTCCTTCCTGTGGTGGCTTTGGTGGAGTTGGGGTTTTTGAGCAGATAGAAAAACTTAGTCATATGGTTCTCTTTGTCAGATAATAAACTTTATAAAACAGAATACTTTAAGTATTCAAATTTAATTTAAATCCTACAAGATCTGGTACTGCTAGGCCCCCATCCTTCACATTTTTTTCATCGTTTCCCTTGATATTCTTGATTTTTTATTCTTCCAGATGAATTTTGTTATAATTTGTTCTAAATCTATAAAAAAGTTTTTTGGTAGTTTGATAGGTATGGCACTGAATAAGTAGGTTAATTTGGGTAGGATTGTCATTTTTATTATATTAGCTCATCCTACCCATTAGCAATTAATGTTTTTCCAATTATTTAGATCTAGCTTTAATTGTGTGAAAAGCGTTTTGTAGTTGTATTCGTATAATACCTGTGTTTGTTTTGGCAGATAGATTCCTAAATGTTTTATATTGTCTAGAATGATTTTATTTTATTTTAAACCTGTAACTTCTGTGTATTGGCTCCTTGGTGGAAGAGTGGTAAGGGTGGGCAATGGGGGTCAGGTGACTTGCCCAGGGTCATACAGCTGGGAAGTGTCTGAGGCCGGATTTGAACCTAGGACCTCCCGTCTCTAGGCCTGACTTTCAATCCACTGAGCTACCCAGCTGCCTAGAATGATTTTAAATGGAGTTTCTCTTTCTAATTCCTGTGGATGAGTTTTGTTGGAAACATGTAGAAATTGTAAGGAATTAAGTTAAGGGTTTGACTAAATGTATAAGAATTCTAAAATAATATTGTGGTCGCCAATTTAAAATTATTATAGTTCAAGTCAAACTGACTTTTAGTAGTATTATTTACAAAAAGGTGGAAGGAGTGAAGTAGAGAAATATAAAAGAGGGTAGAGAAGATGTCTAGCCTATTACCCTAAATGTTGCTCCAGTCATCTCAGGAGGGTTTATTAATTAATCCTCAGCCAGAGGTCCAAATGGTGAATTAAACAGGGGTTCCACCCACACGGCCTCCTCCAAGAGGGGAAGGCTCTCCAGAACTAATCTCTCCAGAAGCCAGGAAAAGAGGGTCAGCTTCTCACTCACCCAAGGAAAGCTCCAAAGGAGAAGATCCAGGAACAGTCTTACCAGAAGCAGTCCAAGAGTCAGAGTCTCAGGTTGAAGTCCAAAGTCATAGCTACCAGTCCAAGATCCTACAAGGCCAAGATTCACGCCGAAGCCCTTCTTGGACAAGAAGTTCAGTACTTTTATAGTCCTTTTCCCACATCAGTTCCTGTCCCTTCCTCCACTTTATGGGAACCAATCGCAATCTTTAAATTTGCTTAGCACTGCCCAGGGAGTGATCAGTTGCTTCTGGAGCTGTCACACACTTTAATAAGTGGCTTTCAGACCTCCCCTACTTAAGTGTTAAATAGGAGTATTTTTGGTTTTTTGTTTATTAATTTAAAAATAGGCATATATATAAATATAAATAGTTAATCTTATCTTCACAAAATGCAGATGATTTGTGTGGGTTTATCTTGTTTCCTGCAACTTTGCTAACATTGTTGATTATTTCCTCTAGCTTTTTAGTTGATTTTCTGAGATTCTTTAAGTATACCATCATATCATCTGTAAAAAGTGATAGTTTAATGTCCTCACTGCCTACTTTAATCCCTTAAATTTGTTTTTCTTTTCTAATTCCTATTTCTAGCATTTCTAGAACAATATTAAATAATAAAGGTGATAATGGGCATCCTTGCTTCACTCCTGATATTATTGGGAAGGCTTCTAACTTGTCCCCATTGCAGATAATACTTGAGAGTTTTAAATATATGCTGTTTATTATTTTGAGGAATGGACCTTCTATTCTCATACTTTTTAGTGTTTTCAATAGGAATGAGTGTTGTATTTTGTCAAAGGCTTTTTCTGCGTCTCTTGAAATAATCATGTGATTTCTGCTGGTTTGATTATTGATATGGTCCATATGTGGATGGTTTTCCTAATATTAAACAACCCTTGCATTCCTAGTATAAATCACAACTGATCATAGTGAATGATACTCGTGATCACTTGCTGAAGTCTTTTTTTTTAGTATTCTATTTAAGAATTTGAATCTATATTCATTAAAGAGATTGGTCTGTAGTTTTCTCTGCTTTTGGTTGGCCTGGCTTTGGAATCAATATCATATTTGTGTCATAAAAGGAATTTGGTAAAACTCCTTCTTTGCTTATTTTGCCAAATAATTTGTATATTAATGGGAGTAGTCACTCTTTAAATGTTTGATAGAATTCACTTGTGAATCCATCTGGTCCTGGGAATTTTTTCTTACAAAGTTCCTTTATGACTTGTTCAATTTCTTTTTTTGAGATGGAATTATTTAAATATTCTATTTCCTCTTTTGTTAATCTAGGCCAGTGATTCCCAAAGTGGACACTACCACCCCCTGGTGAGTGCTGCAGCAATCCAGGGGGGATGGTGATGGTCACAGGTGCATTTATCTTTCCTATTAATTGCTATTAAAATTAAAAAAAAATAATTTCCAGGGAGCTAAGTAATGTTTTTTTGGAAAGGGGGCAGTAGACCAAAAAAGTTTGGGAATCACTGATTTAAGCAATTTATATTTCTGTAAATATTCACCCATTTCTCCTAGATTGTCATATTTATTGCCATATGATTTAGCAAATAGTTCTTAATAATTGCTTTAGTTTCCTCTCTTTATTAGAGGCAAGATCACCATTTTCATCTTTGATACTGTTAATTTGATTCTCTTCTTTCTTTTTTTGATTATATCAACCAGTACTTTATCTATTTTATTTGTTTTTTTTCAGAGTACCAACTTTTAGTCCTATTTATTAGTCCAATAGTTCTTTTACTTTCAATTTTATTACTTTTTTAGGATTTCCAATTTAGTTTTTATCTGGGGATTTTTAATTTGTTTGCTCTTTTTCTAACTTTTTTAAGATGCAAGACCAATTCATTGATTTCCTCCCTCTCTATTTTGTTGGTATAGGCACTCAGCAATATAAATTTTCCCCTGAGTACTGCTTTGGCTGTATCCCATAGGTTTAATATGTTGCCTCCTCATGGTCATGCTCTTTAATGAGATCCATAATTGTTTCTATGATTTCTTCTTTGACCCACCAGTTTTGAAGAATTAGATTATTTAGTTTCCAATTGGTTTTAAATTTGCCTTTCCATGTATCAAGACCTATTTCCATATTATTGATAGTTTCATTGGTATGGTCATTTCGAGTCTACATCCCCAATCATGTCCTCATCAACCCATGTGTTCAAGCAGTTGTTTTTCTTCTGTGTTTCCACTCCTGTAGTTCTTCCACTGAATGTGGGTAGCATTCTTTTCCATAAGTCCCTCAGAATTGTCCTGGGTCATTGCATTGCTGCTAGTACAGAAGTCCATGGACCTTTGTTAATTATATTTTTATTGCATTATGATCTTAAAAAGTTACATTTATTACTTCTGCTTTTCTGCATTTGTTTGCAATATTTCTATGCCCTAATATATGGTTGATCTTTGTATATATAATCTCCTTCTAACCAATTGTCTGAATCACTTGCTGTCTGTGGGATAAATGCTCTGTTAGCTACCATTGCTGATTCAGTTGTCCCCAAGGCCCATTTGTTGAAGTACATCTTGCATTCCATTTATATCCCCATGAGATAAAACTTTCCTGTCAACCTTCTAATTGATTCAGTAAAGTAAATTGATTCACTCCATCCTTTTGTTGGCTCTTCTACTCCAGAATTCACTTTGAGATGTTATTTTAATGTTATTTGGTGGAGAATTTAGGAGAGATGAAGTGAATCCCTGCTTTTACTCCATCTTACCTCTGTCACCCAACTTCCTCTTTAATGGTGCCTTCTTACATTATTGCTTGAAATATAAAGAAGTGGAAGCGTATCCAGAAAAAAAAGATGCAAAAAGCAAATATAACAATAAATATTTTAAATCATAAATTTGAATTTTATGAAAATTAAAATAAATTTAAATCATAAAAATGAAAATTTTATGATTAAATATCCCACAATATTAAAAAAATCTGATTTTCCAAAATGAATATTGGATCATTAAAAAATGGGGGTGGGGGAGATGTTAGTTTCACTGCTGGGATCTACTCTGATCCCAGTTGAATATTTTTTCTATGGAAGCAGCACCTGTGTAGTTTGAACCACAATATCCTCAAATAAATGTGACTTCAGGGCTTCGTGTCCCCTTCAAAGTTCCATATTGAATTGAATGCCCTCAATCCTTCATTTTTTAAAAGAATTTTCCCTCAATTCTCTCAATATGGGGAATGGGAAGGGCCTAAAGTCTATTCTTATTTTCCTTATTTGGGAGATATGTGTTTGCTGATTGAAATATATTACCCCTACCACTGATGGATTCCCATGAATATTCTGATGGGACCTTGAGTATGAACACACACATACACACGTAATCACAAATGCACATGTCACCACCACAACCACCAGGAAACTGTGCACTTGGATGATAACTGGTGATCTCTATTATCCAAGAGCACCTAATGGGATGAGAGTAGTTGGAATCAGATAGAGCAAGGGATCAAAAACAAAGGGTATATGAGACAACAAGGTTTATGAAAGTAAGGGAGGCTCAGGGATATGAGAGACTCATGTTTCCTGACATCATTGAGGTACTCAGTAGGTTCTTGTCTCATCAACCCAACCTTCTTACCTTCCATTTCAGGATCTATTATCGGTATCAAAAATGAAAAGGATGAATTCACCACTGCTGAGGAGGAAATTAAAGCAATTATTAGGAACTATTTTGCCCAATTTTATGACAATATATCTAACAATCTAGGTGAAATAATGAATATTTACAAAACCATAAGTCACTCAGATGAACACAAGAAGAAATAGAATACTTAAATAATTCTATTTCAGAAAAAAGAAATTAAACAAACCATCAAGGAATGCCCTAAGAAAAAATCCCCAGGACCAGATGGATTCACAAGTAAATTCTATCAAACATTTAAAGAATAATTAATCTCAATACTATATGAACTCTTTGGCAAAATAGGCAAAGAAGGAATCCTCCAAAATTATTTTTATGATATAAATATGGTGCTAATACCTAAGCCAAGAAGACCAAGTCAGTATTTCAAAGAAAGCAGAGGGCCTGGGCTTATGTCTGATGATAAGAAAGACCTGGATTGTATAAAATATGGACTGGGGCCCTCAAATGTTAACCAATGTGGTCACATGGGTGGGAAGTGGGCAGATCACAAAGCATCAGAAGAAAACAAACACAGAGTCATGGAGACATGATGAGATAATTCCCCTGAGGGGAAACTTTTCAGTGATTTTGAGCTCTGATTAAATAGTTTTACTACAACAAAAATAAGAAGGATTTTTCGAAGCTGCTGATACTACCAGCTCTGGCCTAAATTTCTAATCAGAGGCCCTTAGAAACATCCCCAGGTCCACCCAACAGAGCATCATCTCCAGATCAGTCACCCCAGGGATATGTTTTCACCCCAGGGATATGTTCCCTCTGCCCTGGAGCTGTAGAGGGGATGGGCAGAGTTTCCTTGCCAATCTTAGGTATTGTATTTAGTAACAGAGGTCTGGACTCTCAGGATTGTGGGAATAATTCTGACATATATAATGCTTCTTCTCTCCCCACTGCCTTAACTCAAAAAAAGTTCCCTTTACATTGCCTTCTTTGTGTTCTCCATTTCAACTGTCCCTTCCTTCTCTCTGCTTCTACATAGGACAAAACAAATTTGTTTTGAATTGGGATGAAAGAATTGCTCTCAGTTCATACTTAAAAGGTGAATAATCTGAACTAAGGGGATCATTTTAAAGATATCAAGGCAGATTTCAGGATATGTATACAAAATATTATCTGGTTCCTCTCCCCTTTACTCATTCCAGGAATCACTTGTTTTCCTAATCACTGTTTCTCTTCTAAGAATTTCAAAGACTCAAAGTTAGCAAAAATTCTGTAAAACTTTTACACAATTAAGAAATTGCTTTTATATACTACAAATCCTACAAGCATCTCTTTGGCTTCCCTCATTTCATGGATGAAGGGTTAATCTTTTAGGACAGTTCTAGTATCATTGGATCAAAGAACAGGAATTAGAAGGGACCTCAGAAGAAATGAGTGATTCTCAATCTATTTCAACTCTTTCTTTAGCAATAGCTATTTGTCTCTAAAGACTTGATAGGAATTTTATTGTCATTACTTTTGGATTATACAAAATGGTTGTACCCCAGGATTTAAAATGTTCTCAGTTGGAAGAAGGATTAATCTTACTCTTCTTGACCCCAGAAAGTAGAAGAACAAAGAAGGATGGTGAATTTACTAAGAGTAAAATTGTGCCTTGCTATTAGAAAACACTTGCTAAGAGTAATGTCTCTGACACAGTGGAATGCTTACACTGGAACATAGAGAATTTCTCCTCAATTCTTATCTTTTAAACAGATCTCAGTTGTCCACTTCTTGGAAATATGTTAGAGGGGATTTTTCTATATAGACTAAGTGCTTTTGGTGCCCTTTCTGATATTTTGATTCTAATTTTATGAACTAGAGAAATGTGATTATTTTCTTTTAAGGGCTTACTGAGATTTTATTACTTCTGAGACAAGCTGACTTCTATATATTCATCTAGAAGTTCTTCTATGGGTGGCATTCTTTCCATCTCTCTTTCTGCTTCAATAATTATTTGAATGTTTCTCCTTCCCTACTACTTGATTCTTGGCATTTTAATTTAGGCAAGATTGTATCTGATTTTACTCTGCCCGTTATATTTTCATGATTTTCAGATTAATGAGTTTGGTTTCTATATAATTGTGCTTATCGAGCATCTAGGAAAGGAAAACGTGGAGCCCTTCCCCAACTGATGAATAGCCACAGAATATGAACAGGCAGAGTTTAGAAGAAGAAATCAAAACTTTTCATAGTCGTATGAAAAATTACCCAAATAATTATTGATTAGATAAATGTAAATTAAAACACATTTGAGATACCATCTTAAACCTGTCATATTGGCTAAAGTGATAAAAAGGAAAAATGACAAATGTTGGAGGACAGAAAAATTAGGGCACTAATACTATGTTCATAGAACTATGAACTGATCCACCATTTTGGAGAACAATTTGGAATTATACCCAAATAGTTATAAAATTCTATATACTCTCTTTGTAGTGGCAAAGAATTTGATCCCACTGACTCCTGAAGGGTGTGAGAGAACAGTGATTTCCCTAAACAAGAACTTCAGTGATGGCTATCACAGTTCACAGTCTCCTAGGTTTAAGAGAGGTGAAGTGTTTCATAAGTGTTGTTCTTGGTTGTCACCTCTATCTTGAGAAGGAAAAGAGAAGGGGGCTTTGGAGAAGATTTAGAATTTCAGTGAGGAGGGGTAGGTATATCTAGCTGGCTTAGAGGTCACCTGGGCAGTATTGCTATTAGCTCCATCCTCAGTGGACAACACAGTTTATGTTCTAATCAGAAGGGAAATTCTCATAAGAGTATTCACCAGGAGGGGGCACTTTGAACTTATGATGTCAGGTATTATCAACAGACAACTACAACTCCACAGGACTTTCTTTTCCCCTGCCCTGGCCACTTCCAGAACCCCACTCCTCCAACATCTTTTTTCCAGCTTTACAGATGCTCAAAGTTGGGCCATTTACCTGAAGAGGCACACCTGTGAACAATGATAACTAAAAGGTCTAGATTCCCAGAAGTAGAACAGAATTACATGATAATATCCCAACTCTCCAGGGTGAAAGATGGCATCTTGGGAAATGAAAATTTCTTTTAGTCATCTTTCTACTTCCTGAGCATCCATTTGGCTTGATTTTCCTCTATACAACCATCCATTCACCATGTAATACACTAATACCATATGGAACATTTTCACAACCAGCCAATAATTTTATGTCTCTAGATAATACTTTTATGTCCTAAATATAATCCTACATAAAAGGACCCAAGAAAGGAATCATAACAGTAATATATTAAAATAAATGTATAAAAACTGAAGTAGCTATAATTTATAGATAAACCTCCATCACAATTTCCCACCATTGCACTCAAAATGCATGGGAAAGAAAAAGCAGTCATTTAGAAGGGTATAGTTGGAAAGGAAATTTCTTTTGAATAAAATATCTCACAACTAGGTGAACATCAATGATGAACATAACTTCACTCCATTATATTAATACCATCCCAGTGATTCTGAACCCCACATTTCCATTGCACAAATACCATCCTCCATCTCCCTCTTACCGTTCCTTTATTTCTATCTCCCTCCATCTATACACACAAAGACAAACACACACAGACCTACCTGTGTGTGTGTACATGGTTGTTCTTCATTGAACTTGAAAAGGACCAAGATGACATCATATGTTGGAGTCATTGTACAGTGAGTTTTACTGAGGCTGATCAGACAAATATGAGCCTGAAAGCTTCATCATAAGTCAACTACAAATAGCCTGTATTAAGGTTTGGGGTAGAGATGTTTCTAAATTTGTGCATCTTGTGTTTCTTTTGAGCTACTGCAATTCTGCATTGCTCATAGAGTATGGCACCTTCTTTGATGTGGATACTCTATCATTGAATGTCCTATGCCAATAGTCCCACGTCTCACAATCAATCCGAGAGTTCTTCAGAGAGACCTTTAGAGTTTCCTTCTAGCACTTTTTATGACTTCCATGTGAATGTTAGTCTTCTTAGAATTCTCCACAAAATAGATTTTTAGGCAAACATGCATTTGGCATTTGAACTATATGTCCAATCCAGTGGAGCTGGGCTCTCTGCAGTAGAATTTGAATATCTGGCAATTCAGCTCAAGAAAGAATCTCATTGTCTAGTATCTTATCTTGCCAGTTGATCTTCAGAATCTTCCTAAGACAACTCAAATGGAAGTGATTCAATTACCTAGCATGACACTGGTAGATGGTTTAGTCTTCACAGAATAATTCTTTAGACCCTTACTTTGATAGGCAACCTAATACCTTTTCTCTTTCATTCTTTCCTTTGGAGTCTCTCAAACCCTGAGCTAATTTGAGCAATGTGTGCATCAGTCTTATAATCTCTATGTACATCCCTAGAATATATATTGCCAAAGTAAGTGAACTTATCCACAAAACTCAAAATTTCTCCATTTGCTGTATCAGATTGTTCCACAAATGGATGGTGTGGTAGTGGCTAATGGAGAACCTCTGTTTTCTTGGTGTTAATTGACAGGCCAAAATGAGCAGAAGTGGCAGAGAATTAATCCATAGACTATAAGGGTACATTGAATGTGCAATCTCCTGCAAATTGAATGTGGCAACTGTGGGAGGAGAAACACAGAGGAAAAACAATTGCTTGAACACATGGGCTGATGGGGATATTATTGGGGATGAAGACACTAAATGATAATTCTAGTCCAACTATCAATAATATGGAATTAGGTCTTAATCAATGATACATGTTAAATCCAGTGGAATTGTGCATTGGCTAAGGGGGGCTAGGGGGGCTTGGGAGAGGGAAAGAACATGAAACATGGAACTATGGGAAAATATTCAAAATAAAAATATAATTTAAAAAATAAAAATAAAAAGCAAAAAAAAAAAATAGAATGTGGCACACCAATTCTCCCTTCACTTTAGTCTTGGATTATAGTCTTTTCAAGTTAAATAATTTGTTATCAGTGAGGTAACTGACCTTGATGCAATTTTTGTCTTCATGGAAGGCATACACCAATCACCAAAAACATCATGCTAAAAAGCATGGGAGCAAGCACAGACCTCTGCTTCACTGCACTGGTGTGTGGTGTTGTGAGGAAGATTAGATTAGGTATTGATTAGGAAGTACATAGCAGGAAGGAGCTGGAGCTGGGAATCCCAGGTTGGAATGAAGGAGCAGGAAGAGGTGACTTGGCCCTGAGTGAGGTCTCCATTAGTGGTGGGCAAAAACTGTTGCCAGCCTGGGAGACCTCAGAGCAAAGGACACCCTGCTTTCTGTTTTCCCCTGGATCCTGAGTGTGGCATCTAGCAAAAGGACAAAATCTACAGAGCCAAGGGAGGAGGAGAAGTTTGAGTTCTGGAGGACAGTCAGTGCTTCAAGCAGAACCCTCTCTACCTGGTACCTGAGATCATCCTGACTCCTGGCATCCAGAGATCATCAGTGGATTGCAGTGAGAATCCCAAAGCTGTACTCAAGCCTGGCAGGTTCCAGGTCTGAGGCAGAAACCCAGAGACTCCATTTACAGCTCCTTGGGCCTGTTAGTTTAGATCACTTAGATAAGAATAGAATAAGTCCTTCCCTTTCCCTTTGGGTTTTGTTATTAGGTGTTAAGGTTTTAGAGTAGACATTCCTATCCCTCCTTTTGTTGTTCCTAATTAAACCCAGTTTCATCCTGCAACCTTGTCAGTTGAATTTAAGGCCTCTGGCCAGAGTGACAGTTGGCTACTATTTTTCAGTTGGGAGTGACTTAGCTGTACAAGTCTTCAATGTTCAGTTTTAGTCTCTCTTAAATCCCAGAGTGTGTTCCCACAAACCCCTTAGTTAGTTTATAATATCCCTGGTGACCCCATTACCTTCCTTATATTTCCTACAGTGGGAAAGCACAAGAGCTTTGTCCATTATTCACAAGCGTGACATCATGAAAATTTATGTGCATGTATGTATATGTAAATAGAGAGATAGGAAATCCTAGAGAATAAACTAAAAAAACCTAAAAATAAAGTTATAGCAAAGTAGCAAAATATAAAATAAACCCACATAAATCATCAGCATTTCTATGTATCACCAACAAAGTCCTGTGAGAAAAGATAATAGGAGATAATCCACTGAATATAATCATAGGTAGGATAAAATATCTAGGAGCACAACTGCCAAATCAAACATAAAACTATACAAACATAATTATGAAGTATTTTTATACAAATAAAGTCAGATTTAAATAAATATTAATTGTTCACAGGCAGACAGAACCAATATAATTAAAATTACAGTACTAGTCAAACTATCTATTTATCCAATGCCATCATAATTAAATTACTCAAAAATATTTTATTTAGCTAGAAAAAATAATAAAATTCATTTGGTAAAACAAATGATCAAGAGTAACAAAGGAATTAATTTTTTAAATGTAAAGGAAGGAGTCTAGAAGTACCAGTTTTTTAATTATATTATAAAATAGTAATTATAAAAACTATCTGGTAAGGGCTAAGAAATAGAAACATAGATCAGTGGAATAAAATACATATACAACAAACAGTTATAATGATTATAATAATTTTGTGTTTGACAAAAGTAAAGGTCCAAGTTTCGGGGATAAGAATTCGGTATTTGGTAAAAATTGTTGGAAAAACTGGAATGTATTTTGGCTTAAACTAGACATACATCAATATCTTATACCAGTGATGGGCAAACTTTTTAAAGAGAGGGCAGAAGGAAAGGAAATGTTCATCTGTCAGTCTGTTTCTAAGGCAACTCTTTCAAAGTTTCATTGTATTGTATCCTATTCATTGTATTCGTCAGATTAGGAATAATGTCTTGCAGTGGGATAG
Organism: Gracilinanus agilis; assembly: GCF_016433145.1. Taxonomy (NCBI): domain Eukaryota; kingdom Metazoa; phylum Chordata; class Mammalia; order Didelphimorphia; family Didelphidae; genus Gracilinanus; species Gracilinanus agilis. The sequence continues at coordinate 295,291,900 of NC_058135.1, read as the reverse complement.
AACATTTCAGGGGGCCACATCTGGCCCTCAGGCCGTAATTTGCTCCACAGGCCATAGTTTGCCCATCACTTATATCATTTACCAAGATAAGATCAAAATGAATAAAAAGCATAAAGGGAGATATCATAAGCAAATTAGAAGAACAGAGAATGTATTGCCTTCAGATTTATGGATAGGAGAAGAATATAAACAAGCAAAAGATAGAAAACACAATGAGATATAAATTGGATAATTTTGAATACATTAAATTAAAAAGAATTTGTATACATAAAACTAATGTAGTCGAGATGAGAAGGAAAGCAGGAAATTGGGGAAAATATTATACAGTTTCTCTGATAAAGGTCTTATATCTAAACATATAGAGAAGCTTGTCAAATACATAGGAATATGAGCCATTTCCCAATTGATGAATGGTTAGAAAAATATAAACAGTCTTTAGATAAAGAAATCAATATTAAAAATGCTCTGTCATTATTAATTAGAGAAATGCACATTAAAATAACTGAGTTATCATTTCATACCTATCAGATTGACTAAAATGATAAAAGGGGAAAATGAGAAATGTTGAAGAGGATGTGGGAAAATGAGGACACTAATACACTCTTCTTGGATCTGTGAACGGATTCAACTATTTTGGAGAACAATCTAGAATTACGCCCAAAGAGTTATAAAACTGTGCATACCTTTGGCCCAGTAATAGTACCATTAGGTTTATTTCCTAAGGTGATCAGGAAAAAAAGAGAAATAATCTATATGTTCCAAAATATTTTTTTTTACCCTTGTACTTCGGTGTATTGTCTCATAGGTGGAAGATTGGTAAGGGTGGGCCATGGGGGTCAAGTGACTTGCCCAGCAAAATATTTTTTAACAGTTCTCTTTGTGGTGACAAAGAACTGGAAATCGATGCTTCCAGAATCATCAAAGTCTAGTGGCAAGACAAAAGTCAAGACGACAGGCAAAGGCTTGGGATAAAGACAATGACCTTGACTTCTTTAATGTCCAACTAAGTTAAAAGTGATCCACAGCACATGCACCACCTTCACGACCACTGGAACAAATTGTTCATATCCACTCATTCTGCCAGGGAAGGTCTTGGAGTAGATATTACCCTAATTCACTGATAGGTTTGGCAAGTATTAGTTATGCTCAACCTGGTTTGGCCCATCTGCCAAGATGATTTTACTAGGATATGGCTGCTGTTCGTGCTTTTTGAAGTCACAGGTAAGAGCTGGGGTGCAGGTGGACAGCAGCCCTGAAAAGGCTCAGTAGCCCTCACATAAGATGTACTAATCTTCTCGCACACTTTGATACCTGGTGTGTGTGTATGTATGTACATATGCATATGTGTATATATGTAAATATGTATACACTGTCTTTCATTTTCCAGTGTGTTTATATATGTGTATGTACACCACACAGAGGTCTACCTCTTTCCTAATGTACAATCTCTCTTTGCCAACTGCTTTTTTAAAATATTGAATTGAACATCCCATAGGTATCTTATAATCAACATGTCTAAAATAGAACTAATGGTCTTACTCTCACACAAACCCTACCTCACGCAAAAGTTCATCTTCTGAACTTTTCTCATTGTCAGCTCTCCTCTATGTCAATACTATATATCAAAACTTGTTTCTATGTGCCAATCATTTTTTCTATGTGTTCTTCCTTCAAGTCTCACTTAAAAGACCGACTTTCTGAAAAAATCCTTTTCAGTTTCCTCTTTTTCTATGTATTTTCCCTTCACTTTCCTCCCTTACCACTGTAAGCACTCCTAATTTGTCCTATCTAGATCATGTTTTTACATCAATGATTGAATTTTGTCTAGTATATTATATTGTGAGCCCCTCGAGAGCAGAAATTGATGTATGTATTCCTTTAACTTATCACAGGTGCTACTGTGTGCCTGAGACATAGTTGCTTAATAACAGCTTTTTGACCAACTAATTTGAAATGCAGATAAGTAAAGAATTAATTGCCCTTCTCTGTAGAGTCCAAGAATCTCCTATTTGATGAGGGTTGCAAAATTGATTTAAAAAAAAATTCTAGTTACACTAAGGCAACATATTTTAAGCTTCCCTTTTAGGTTCAATGTGTTTACAAGTTCTCTGAATATAAAACAAGAGAGTGATTGTCTAATGGACAATATTGAACGTTGACTTTTGCAGTGCCCTGATCAATGCAGAATGATGGGATCTTCACCTTGTCATTCTTGGGACCTATGCCTCTATTAATGGAGCCCAAGACCTCATTACATTTCTTAGATGTTGTTATGTGGAGATGCAAAGCACAATGTCCAACTTAAATTTCATTTTTTCAATCAGCAAAAATCTTCTTTCTCTCTATCATACCACCTCAAATAGAGACTAAAATATTCTTATAAATATAGTCAAGCAAAACAAATTGGTACATTAAATAAACGCATACATACAATATATGTGTGTGTATCTGTAGATAAAGGTTTAAATATATGATTATATATACCTGTTTAAATAATTCAGCACTCTAAGTCTTTGACCTCTCTATTAGGAGGTAAATAGTTTGATCATTGGTCCTTCACTCTCCAATCATTATACTGGCCAAGTTATGAAGTTGTTTATACCATATTGTTGTTGTCATATAAATTATTCCTCTGATTCTGTTCAATTCACTCTGCAATAATTTATACAGGTTTTCTCAAGTTTCTCTGGAAAAATCTCTTCTTTTTTTACAATACATCAGTTCTTCATAAAAATTTTATGACAATAACTTGCTCAACTATTCCCCAACTTAAGGACAGCCCCTCAGATTCTCATTCTTTGTCATGTGAAAAAAACTCTAAATTCTCTTTGCATAGCTATAGAGTTGATTTTGCTTAAGGCCAATAATTTCCTTAATCTGCTCTCCCTTTAATTTCTCCTTCTCTGTTCTCTTTCCCATCTATTCCTCTGCTGAATGAAATAGATTTCTAGACCTAATTATGTGTTTATGAGTGTGCTCTTTATTTACATCAGTTCAGATGAGAGTGAGGTTCAAGTATATGATACAGAGAGGAGGGCTTAACAGTTTGCAGGCTTTTGCTGAGTGCTTATGTCAGTTAAGAGGTTTTAGAATCTTGGAAGAGTTTCAGTTGGACCTGGGAATTTATGGAGGGAACCAGGGCCAGCCGAGCTCCTTCTGGAGATTGAAACCTTAGCCTAGTTTTGCAGTTTTTTTGAGATCATCTTCCTCCACCAAAGATAAGTTCAGAATTGTAAGTGGTCCATACTTTGCTGCGTATTTGGCTGTGATGTCTGCACGTTTGTTCCCTAATTCCACTGGTCCTTGGATTTTAGTATGAGCTTTACAATGGATGACTGGCACTTGGGCTGGTAATTGGATTGCATCCAATAACTGATTAATTAAATTGCCACACACTATTTGTTTGCAAATAACAATAATATTAAATAATATTTGTTATTACCCCTAGCTTCAGTCTCATATTATATCCTGCATCTCCCTATTATATCCTACCTAATCCCCATATTACCTCCCTTCTAAGTCCCTTATAACAAGTATTTTCCATTCCTCACCACCACTTCCTCTTTATTTGTGTGCATATCTATTTTCACACCTGCTGTCATGAGATAATTTTCCTAAAGTTCCCTTCCCAACCCTCTCATTTTGCTTCTTTTTCCATTCTTTCCTAAATATCATCAAGAAATAACAGACCTTCTTCCAGTCTGTCGTATTAAACTCCCTCCATGTACTCTGATTGATATTAGGGTTCAGAAGAGACACATCACTACATAATAGAATGTAAGCAGTTCATCCTTGTTTGGTCCTTTATCATGGTTCATTCCCATTCACTATTTCATGTTTCTCCTAACTCCTGAGTTTGAACTTCATTGTTTCTACTTAGTCCTGGTCTTTTCATCAAGATTCCTTGTAAGTCGGGAGTAGGGGAGAAGGGAGGGAAACAACATGAATCATGTAACTTTGGAAAACTTATGTGCAAATTTATTATTAAAACAAAAGAAAGAAAAAATGTAAAAAAATAAATTAAAATTCGTACCTTAAAAAAAAAAAAAGATTGCTTAGAAGTCCTCAATTTTACTAAGAGTCTATTTTACCCCTGCAGAATTATGCTGTTTCGCTGAGTAAGTTTTATTTTGTTTTGTTTTTAAATCCTTGCCTTCCATCTTAGAATCAGTACTGTATATTGGTTCTAAGGCAGAAGAGTGGTAAGGGCTAGGCAATGGGGATTAAGTAACTTGCCCATGGTTGAACAGCTAGGAAAGGTCTGAGGTCAGATTTGAACCCAGGACCTCCTGTCCCTGGGCCTGGCTCTCAATTCTCTGAGTCACCCAGTTGCCCTCTTGAGTAAGTTATTATTTTTTTAACCCTTGTACTTCAGTGTATTGTCTCATAGGTGGAAGATTGGTAAGGGTGGGCAATGGGGGTCAAGTGACTTGCCCAGGGTCACCCAGCTGGGAAGTGGCTGAGGCCGGGTTTGAACCCAGGACCTCCTGTCTCTAGGCCTGACTCTCACTCCACTGAGCTACCCAGCTGCCCCTTGAGTAAGTTATTTTTGACCAAAGCCTCTACCTTTGGTCTTCTGGTATACTGTACTCCAAGTTATCTATTTCTTTTGTTGATATTGTTGTTCAGTCATGTCCAACTCTTCATGACCCCATTTGGGGTTTTCTTAAGAAAGATACATGCGTAGTTTGCCATTTCCTTCCCTAGTTCATTTGACAGATAAGGAAACTGAGACAGACAAGTTAAGTGGCTTTCCTAGGATCAAATGGCTAGTAAGTATATTAGGCCAGATCTGAACTCAGGTCTTTCGGATTCAAAGCCCAGTGCTTTATCCCCTGCGCCACATAACTGCCTCTGTTTCTTCTAGTGTTGCCTGACAAATCATGGATGATACAACTGTGGCTCCTCAGTACTTGAATTATTTCTTTCTTGGTATTTACAAAGTTTTTTTCTTCTCTTTCCTGGAAGCTCTGGGTTTGGGCCATAGTGTTCCTGGAATTTTTCCTCTGGGGGTTCTTATCTACCAGTCAATTTCTTCTACTTCCACTTTGCCCTCTGGTTCTAAGAAATTTTTCTTTTTTTTTTTTTCTTTTTTTTTTTTTTAGTATCTCTTTTAAAATATATACTTTTATTTTTACTTAAATATCTCTCAATTACACATAAACATTTTTTTCAAATTGTCTCCTGGCAGTGAGGGGGAGTTTTACTTTGAATCCCACAGGAGTCCCTGAAGATGTCACGGTTCTTGTCCCCACTCTCCTCCCATGCCTCTGGTTCATTGTGAATGGTCACCATGTCTTCTCAACTTTTCTCTTTTTCTCAGGCTGGAGAAATACTGACATTCTGTCATGCTCATCTGTCCCTTAAGAGCATCATATGCCAATAAAGATGAGCCGAAGCCTCAGAATCAATCATCCCGACATCCTCCGTTACTCAAGTTCTGTGCTGGTCAGTTTCCTAATTTGGCATAAGATGAGCAGCCTCCTCCCCTCTGCCCACCTCAGGAGAATATCAACTACCTCAGTTCAGGGACAGTTTCATTGTTTTGAATTCCCAATACTAAACCAAATGCAGAAAATTATTCTGGGTCCAGTATGTCCAAATAGCAAGTATTTAACAAAAGTTTACTGCAGGGGCAGCTGGGTAGCTCAGTGGATGGAGAGTCAGGCCTAGAGACGGGAGGTCCGGGGTTCAAATCTGACCTCAGACGCTTCCCAGCTGTGTGACCCTGGGCAAGTCACTTGATCCCCATGGCCCACCCTTACCAATCTTCTACCTATGAGACAATACACCGAAGTACAAGGGTTTAAAAAAAATACATTAAAAAAAATTTAAAAAAAAGTTTACTGCAGCTTTACAGAGAAAAGAAATCAAGATTATGAAATACCTTTCCAGGGATGGTGTACTGGTGGCTTTGGCTCATATGAGAGTTAGCTGTATTGTTTTTTTTTTTTTTTTCTCTTTCTATCTTATCCTTTGGTTAAGGGGGAAAAAAAAGATGAACTCTAGGTGTGGGGACCTGATATGGAACAACAAAGAGGGATAAAAAGAAAACATTCCTGATGGGAACTTTAAAACATGAACAAATAAATATGAATTTGTAAAGGGATAAAGACATGAACGAACAAATAAATGCATGCATGCTACACACATTTAAAATATCTGTCGCACTGAATAATCAGCTCCGTTCACCTCGCCTTTGTCCCTATGGATCGTGGAAGGAGGTTAAGCCCTCCATGCACTCCTTGGACAGCCTAAAGAAAAAGAAAAGAGGAAAATGAAAAATGGTTTGCATGCTGGTCAGGGAAAAGAAGAGAACCCGGGTACCGCCGGTCATCCCCAGGAGGCTTATTTCTATGCCACGATATCATAGGAGAAAGGGGGAAATTGTGGAATGAAAAAAGGATCTATGAAGCGCCTACTGTATGCCGGACGCTGTATTAGACACTTTACAAATGTTGTCTTACTTGATTCTCTGGGGCCCCTGTGAGGGAGATGCGGTTCTTAGCCCCATTTTGCAGTTGAGGCAGACGGTACATGATCTGCCCCCGGTTGCACAGGCAATAAATATCGGAGGCTAAATTTGAACGTATTTCTTCCGCCCAGAGCCCCCCCCCCCCCCTCCTCTCCGGCCACAGCTGTAGCAGCCCCCAGGAAAGACACGAGAGAGAAGGGAATCTCAGGGAAAGTCCCGGCCCCCTTTCTCGGTCTTCCTGTCCCCTGAGAGTCAGGAGAGGAGCCAGGCTTCCCGGGCTGGGAGCGCCCGCCGTGGCTGTGGCACTACGCTCCCGCCACCACAAGGCAGAGAAGCGGGAATGGGGCAGCTGGAGAAGCGAGATTAGGCGGCGGGACGCGGATCCTCACTCTGGTCGCCGGCCTGGTTGGGCGGGTGGGGGACCGCCTGGTCCTGTGGCTTCCGGACTTCTGCAAACAGAGGAACCACTTCTCGGTCTACACCCTCGGCCTGGCCAAGGCTGACTTCCTCTTCCTTTGTGGCCTTTTGGTCTTCGACACCCGGCGATTTCGTGGCCATTTTCCTCATTGTGTCACGTATGTGGGCGTGATTCGGGTCACATTCCTGTCCTCGGAGGCCTGCGATCAGCACCGAGCGCTGTCTCTCCGCGCCCTTACCGCGCCTCTATCAGCTGGGCTCCAGCCTGCCCGTGCCGGGGAGCACATTCTCCGCTTTGGGTCTGTGAATAGAGCTCCCGTGGACGTCCTGCGTCCTCTAGCAGGAGAGCCTCGTGGTCACCCCCTCACCCCGGTGCTGGGCGGCTCCAGCCTGGCCGGTGCTGAGGGTCCAGGGCAGCCCCCAGCGCCGGCAGCCGCCCAGCCTCTACCCCCTGGTCCTGCTCTGCGGCCTGCCTTTGGGGATTACTGACTCAGTTGGGTTTTTCAGCGACTCCCCTTTAATGTCTTATTGGCTCTCGAGGCTCCTGACCTGTGTGAACAGCAGAGCGAACCCCGCCATTTACTGCTTCCTGGGCAGCCGAAGGCATAAAAGCCGGAGGGGGGCCCTCCAGGGAGCTCTGGTGGCCGAGCAGGAGCTGGAAGTTAGAGCGAAAGACAACACACGGGAGACGTCATTGTGAAGCTTAGAACAAGACCATCCTACACAGAAGCCCCCCGAAGGAGCCCTGCTCCCCCGGCTTCACCCAAGCTCCCCTCCAGGGCCAAACCGGATGCTGGCGGCCAGGGTTTGATTTCGAAGTGATGAGCAAACCTTTATTAGGTTGTCTAATGAACTCCAGGCATTATGCTAAGCACTTAACACGTAGCTCATTTAATCCTCACAGTATCCCTAACGGGTAGCTGCTCTTATGCTCCCCATTTTACCAACGAAGAAACAGAGGCAGTCAGAGGTTCACCGACTTTGCCCAGCGTTCCAAAACAAGTGAGTGTCTCGGATTGGATTTGAACTCCCGTCTTTCTGACTCCAGGCCAAACACTCTGCGCACTCTAGAGACCTCCCAGCTGGCTGGAGGTTCCAGACTTTACTCGCACAGTGAGATCCAGGGCCTCATTTGTTGCCCCCCAGAAAAGGCGACTCCAACTAATGGCCATCGTCCCTACCCTGGAAGGGAGAGGAAAAATCTCCTTTAAGACTCCATATCTCCTTGCTCTCTCTTTGTCAATCTTTGTAAACGAAGGGGGAGAGTCATCCATCAAACTCCTCAAGACACCATGGGTTTATCTCAACAGATGCTGAAAAAGCCTTTGCCAAAATACAGCACCCATTCCTATTGAAAACCCTAGAAAGGGGCAGCTGAGTAGCTCAGTGGTTTGAGAGCCAGAACTAGAGATGGGAGGTCCTAGGTTCAAATCTGGCCTCAGACACTTCTCAGCTGTGTGACCCTGGGCAAGTCACTTGCCTACCCTTACCACTCTTCCACCTTGGAGCCAATACACAGTATTGACTCCAAGACGGAAGGTAAGGGTTTAAAAAAAAAAGAAAAAGAAAAAAGAAAACCCTAGAAAGCATAGGAATAGAAGGACCTTTCCTAAAAATAATAAGCATTATATACCTTATATATATAAGCATTATATATATATAAGCATTATATATATATAAGCATTATATATATATAAGCATTATATATATATATATATAAAACCATCAACAAGCATCATATGCAATGGGGATAAATTAGAAGCCTTCCCAATAAGATCAGGAGTGAAACAAGGATGCCCATTATCACCTCTATTATTCAACATAGTACTAGAATCACTAGCAGTTGCAATAAGAGAAGAAAAAGAAATCGAAGGCATTAAAATAGGCAATGAGGAAACTAAGCTATCCCTCTTTGCAGATGATATGATGGTCTACTTAAAAAATCCTAGAGAATCAACTAAGAAGCTAGTAGAAATAATCAACAACTTTAGCAAAGTGGCAGGATACAAAATAAAATGCACATAAATCATCAGCATTTCTATATATTTCCAACACATTAGAGCAGCAAGAGGTAGAAAGAGAAACACCATTTAAAATCACCCTGGACAATATAAAATACTGGGAATCTATCTACCAAAACAAACACAGCAATTATAAGAAAACAACTACAAAACACTTTCCAAACAATTAAAACTAGATCTAAACAATTGGAAAAAGATTGATTGCCCATGGATAGGACGAGCTAACATAATAAAAATGACCATTCTACCCAAATTAATTTACCTATTTAGTGTCATACCCATCAAACTATCAAAAAACTTTTTTACTGAATTAGAAAAAACTATAACAAAGTTCATTTGGAAGAACAAAAGATCAAGAATATCAAGAGAAATAATGGGAAAAAAAACGTGAAGGAAGGGGGCCTAGCAGTACCAGATTTTAAACCATACTATAAAGCAGCAGTCATCAAAACAATATGGTACTGGCTAAGGGACAGAAGGGAGGATCAGTGGAATAGAGTTGGGGTAAGTGACCTCAGCAAGACAGTTTTCGATAGACCCAAAGAACCCAGCGTTTGGGACAAAAACCCACTATTTGACAAAAACTGTTGGGAAAATTGGAAAACAATATGGAGAGATTAGGTTTAGATCAACATCTCACAGCCTACACCAAGATAAATTCAGAATGGGTGAATGCTTGAATATAAAGAAGGAAACTGGACTACAGCAAGTTTGCAAACGTGGTGGCACTGTAGTGGCAACTGGGCAGGTCCATGCAGAAGGGAAGGAGGTCATCAGTGATGGCTTAGGCCGAGGAGGTGGAGGAGGAGGTAGCGACAGCTGCCCCAGGGAGCCTTGGCCATGAACTTGATGGGATCCACTGCAGCTCCCTTAGTCTCCCCGACTTGTGGGAAAGCTATCCAGTGTGATGTTTAAAAGTCGTGAGCTGGACATAGACTCAGATGGGCAGGTGTGAATGGATTGTGATCTGCCTCATTGGAGGGACCATCCACATTGATGAGACCACAAGTCCTTTGGAGTGGACCTACGCACACCCCAGACTAAGTCCCTGCAGAGTTCAAGGTTATGGCAGGGAGGAATTAGACTGGAAAATTTCAATTTCCAGTAACTCAATCTGTGGTGAGCAACCAAATATATTCATTTGGAAGTAATACAGACACTGATATCTTTGAAGAAGATGCTGAAGTATATGAACTTCGACCAAGAGGAAGAGAGAAAGTCAGAAGAAGCACATCAAGAGAGAGATTTAATGATACTGTATAATTAACAAAAGATATACAAGAAGGCGATACTTTAAATGCAATAACCCTTCAGTACTGTTGTTCGGTGGCATATTAGCGAATATTAGTACACAGAAATTTCTCTAGGAAATTTTGCATCCTCTTCTCTTATTTAAACATAGCCTTGAAATATATTTTTTAAGAAAAAATTTTTTGTTAAAGGTATTAATGTTAAAGTTATTCAGTAATGTATAGTAGCGCTGGATGTATGCCACTGAAAAAAATTATTTTACTACTGTGAGATAAGAATATTATCTCGTAGCTCAAAATGTTTAGTCGAGGAAACACTTGTTTGATTCTAAAAGTATTTGTCACGGCACATTATGAATATGATGCTACACATTTTTTATCACTTATAATTTGGCATAAATACAAAAGTAACAAAATCAGAAAGGAAGGTATCATTTTGGCAAGAGGAAATAGGACTTTCAAGTTGATATTAAAACCTCTGGGAATTATATAGTGAAGTGTCTAATGGGGAAAACCAGGGGAGTTAACTTAAATATTAAATGTGGGTCCAAAAGGGTGTGTAGGAGACAGGAATGACAAAAGATGGGGACTTAACAAGTTAGGGAGACTGGGTTTACTGTTAAAGAAAAAGACTGTTGACAGAAGTGGCAGTTAGGCCTAACTGTTACCCTGCTTCTCCTAGACAAGGGATGAACTCAGAGTATAATAAATACACACTATGGAAACTTCAAGGTATGAAGAAAAACACACAGGGAAAGTTTAATTATTTTTGAGAGGATAGGAGAGAGGGTGAGGTGAAACTATATCTAACTGCCCAGAACTGGAGTCAAAAAGGGTAAGTTCTTTAGCCAACCTGGCTTCTGGCAGGTTTGACAGCTTGGCTAAGGACCTGAAGAAGAGGGTTTGGATTTGGGTTCTCACAAATGATCCAGAGATGTCTTCAGGATACCAGGAACCAATTCCTCCACCGCCAATGATCCAAAGTAATCAAGTAGGGAGAGATGTCTGCAGACTGTCCACCAGAACACAGGCATCTTCCCTACTCAGAGTTGACTTGCAGGATGATGTCTTCAACCTTTGCAACTTTCACCATTCTCCAAGATCCCAGGTCAAATAGGGACTGCTGATTGTATATCTGTTGCAAACCCTCACAACCAGCAATGTCTGTTGCTTAGCTCTCTCCTCCCTACCCCCTGCATTCTATACAGAATGTCCATGACTTCCAGCCAAGGCTTTCCCTAATCTACTTGCAAAAATCTGCCTTTATACCTCTAAAGCCTATACCTATTACAAGTGGTATCATTGACTAATTAGAATATTGGAGTTAATCAGAGGATCTGAGATGCTTAATTTGTTTAATTTTTTGGACATATCTTAATTGCCATGTCTATGTTTTGTTTTGTTTTACAGTAAAATATACTTAAGACTTCTGTACATTTGTAGTTCTTGAAGAAATGTGCTACACGTGTACAAATGCATTATTTGGGGAAAAATTCTTAATGCCTTCTGATGAATTGTTGCAATTCCATACATGCAGCAACATGCCTTAATTAAATTGAATGCCTTAATTAAATGTTAGTATTACTATGAGAGTTATGTACTTTTTAGGATCAAACTTATACTTCAGTGTCCTCGACTTCCCTTTCAATAGAACTGATGCTTATATTGTATGTGTAGCATAAACTGATTTTAACTTTCAGTTAATAAAGCACAATATAATGGGCAACACGTATGTTATCTGCTGTCTTTTTTGTCTAATGTGAATTGCTAAAAAATGGTTCACTAAGAAAAAATTGTAAACAGGGTCATTTGCTTTGGTAGGCAAAAATGATGTAGTTCTTATTTCTTTTATTGATCCCTCACCCTCTATCTTCCAAGGGAATGATTGAAGTAGAAAGTGAGTGAAAAAGAAAATTGTTTTCCTTCTAAACCACAGTATATCTTGAGGACTAGAGAGGAGGAATCGGCTAGGGATTTTCTGCTAGGGCTGGATGGAGATATATTTGTCTTCCGAGGTAGATGATCATGTTACCTGTCAAGCCTTAACTTCAAAGTAATCTGGCTAAACAAGCACTTCCCTACTGATTGACTATATTTATAAAACAGAAAAGTGGTGCTGCCATAGAAAATAGGTTGTTGATGGAGTCTGACTTGCCTTTCTTAAATGTGCAATTTCAATTTTTTGTGTATTTTAGGTATATGATATTGCCTCATTTTCTGGGCATTGTTTCCTAGTGTCTGAGGTCTGAACTTGAGGAGCAATCATTTTGTATCTTAAGACCTATCGAGTGAATAATATGGCAAATGAGTAACCTACACCCAAGATAAGACTGTCTTTTTCTCTTAGAAGCAAAGCATCATAACGATAGAAGGAAAACAACACTGAGCCCTTTCATAGAGTAGACATTTGCCAGAATGTTTTACTAGTAAATACATCTACTCATCCCTATAAAAACAGCCTGAGAAATGAGCAACATTCATGAAGCCACCTAAATTATGTGAACATCCATCCTCAAAAAAAGAATCTTAATTTTTGAAGAGAGGAATGCAGTCTTTTTCTAATCCTTAGGCAGTGTTAACTTTAGCTTGTGTGTACAATGCTTTTTAGTAAACCTACTGAAAAAGTGTAAGTTTTGAGGGGAATAAAATTTACAAATAGTAAAACTCAAATTATGTGAAGAATTTATACTGTTAATTAGATGGGTAAGCTGAAAAGTATCAATAATTGCCTTTTACTGGTGCTACTTTGAAATTATAATAGGGGTGTAATAAGTAAATAAGTAAATAAAAGTATGTTACTTTTATTTTAAACCTAGAACCTGCCTAGATATAAGAATCACTTCTGCTCTGTAGAACGTTATTTTTGGTGGTAAATGTGAACATAAAATATATCCTCTTGATTGCTAATAGTTCTCCCTCATTTACCTATCATATAGCTCTGGAATACAAATTTAAATCTTTAGATACAACAGCTGAGAATATGGTTAAACTTAGCAAAGAAATACAATCTTAGTAGTTAATAATCAAATATCAAATAAATTTTCAGTTTGTTGATGTGCTAATGAGCACCATGACAATGATATGTGAAAGCTGCTTTATCTAATTTTCTAAATGGGAACTTCCTTTTTGTTTTCTAATTGTAGGTTTTGGAAATGGGCTTTAAGGTTAAATGTATATTGAACTCTTATTCTGATAAGTGTTCAGATTTAATTGGCATACTTTATATTAGCCTGTGTCAAACTGACAAAGATACAAATGGAAATGTATACTTGTTTCCCTTGGAAATGTTTGATTATAAATAAAAATATTTTGTGGGGCAGCTGGGTAGCTCAGTGGAGTGAGAGTCAGGCCTAGAGATGGGAGGTCCTGGGTTCAAACCCGGCCTCAGCCACTTCCCAGCTGTGTGACCCTGGGCAAGTCACTTGACCCCCATTGCCCACCCTTACCAATCTTCCACCTATGAGACAATACACCAAAAATTAAGGGTTAAAAAAAAATATTTTGTACTTGTGTTCAAAGATGTAATTGCAATTTTAACCACTCCAAGGCAAAACACGGGCCTCATTCTTTTAAAAACATGTATTTTCATAGATAATGTGTTAGTAAATTATAAAATCTCTGCCTTCTATGTAGATAAGATAAATTAGTTTTGAATACTAAACTAATTTCTCTAGACAATTCATTTTTAAAATCTTCTTGTTGAGGCAGATTGTAGAATTATTTAAATGACTTACTAAACAATGATTTAGTCCTTTTCATAATACTTCTGAAAATTATTTATAGGGAATAATATGAATTAAAAATAGTGAGAAGTTTGCAAATATAATGAAAAAAGAATACAGTACAAAGAAATGTTAAAGGTGGAACCAGAGTTAAACAAAATGTATTTAAATGGTGTACTATGCTGAGAATCATGCTTTATCTTTTGACTTAGAACACTTGCTCAGAAAATCAGTATTTTTCTTCCAAGTATGTGCATATTGCACTGTTAGATCATAAATAGAAATACCTGGATGCTTTATTTAAGTATTTTATGCAAAATAATGCTGTAAATCTCTTATAAAATATATTTTATACAAATGCAAAAAGTAATAATTGTAGAACCATGTGTTAGCATGTAAGTTTTTTAAATTGTGGCTTTAAAATTTTTGCCACTTAAAACTTTTCATATCTTCAGATGTCTGAGTGTTTAAAATTTCTATTTTATTATCCAATCTAAAACTAAATAAATAAATAAATGAAGAAGGAAACTACAAGTAAATTAAGTGAACACAAAATAGTATACTTGTCAGATCTATGGGAAAGGGAAATTTTTAAACCCAAGCAAGAATTAGAAAAAATTACAAAATGTAAAATAAATAATTTTGATTATATTAAATTAAAAAGGTTTTGTTCAAACAAAAAAAATGCAATGAAAATCAGAAGGGAAACAACAAACTGGGCACAAATCTTTAAAACAAAAAACTCTAACGGGGTCTAATTACTCAAATATACAAGGAGCTAAATCAATTGTCTAAAAATTCAAGCCATTCCCCAATTGATAAATGGGTAAGGGACATGAATAGGCAATTTTCAGATAAAGAAATCAAAACTATCAATAAGCATTATGAGAAAGTGTTCTAAATCTCTAATAATTAGAGAAATGCAAATCAAAACAACTCTGAGATATCATCTCACACCTAGAAGATTGGCTAAAATGATAGCAGATGAGAGCAATAAATGCTGGAGGGGATGTGGCAAAATTGGGACATTAATGCATTGCTGGTGGAGATGTGAACTGATCCAACCATTCTGGATGGCAATTTGGAACTATGCCCAAAGATCTCTAAAGGACTGCCTGCCCTTCGATCCAGCTATAGCATTGCTGGGTTTGTACTCCAAAGAGATCATAGATAAACAGGCTTGTACAAAAATATTTATAGCTGCACTTTTTGTGGTGGCAAAAAACTGGAAAATGAGGGGATGCCCTTCAATTGGGGAATGGCTGGACAAATTGTGGTATCTGCTGGTGATGGAATACTATTGTGCTCAAAGGAATGATGAACTGGAGGAATTCCATGTGAACTGGAAAGACCTCCAGGAAGTGATACAGAGTGAAAGGAGCAGAACCAGGAGAACATTGTACACAGAGACTGATACACTGTGGTAAAATCAAATGTAATGGATGTCTGTACTAGCAGCAATGCAATGACCCTGGATAATTCTGAGAGATTTATGGTAAAGAATGCTACCCACGTTCAGAGGAAGAACTACAGGAGTGGAAACACAGAAGAAGAAAAACAACTGCTTGAACACATGGGTTGATGCGAACATGATTGGGGATGTAAACTTGAAATGAGCACACCAATGCAACTATCAATAATATGTAAATAAGTCTTGATAGATGACACATGTTAAAACCAGTGAAAATGCGGGTTGGGTGGGTGGGGAGCTTAGAAGGGGAAAGTAAAAACACAAATCATGTAACCATGGAAAATTTTTCTAAAAAATAAAATATTAAAAAAAAAAAGACACCATGGGCCATGCCCCTCCACCTGGTCTTCTCTCAGGCTTGATCCACAAAGTTCCCTCAGGCCTCCTCCCCCTCCCTCTACCCTAAACAGAAAAGAGTCCAGCTCAGCTAAATCCTCTATCTTTTTATTACTATCTCCTGCTCCCTTCTCCCATTCCAATCCCATCCTAGGAGCTCAGATAAATACTTCTCTGCCTCTAAATGTCAATGCTTGAGGCTCAGTATCCTCTCTTGTTTTGAGTCTGTTTCTCCAGGACTCTGTCTCTGAATTTCTGTGTTTTTCTGTCTCTGTGACTCTCTCTGTTCCAATCTTTCTTTGTGTATAACCCAATTCCTGTAGGAATATTTATAATAGAGGCACCATATTGTGGCCAAGGCAGGGGGAGGGAACACACCATCTTTCTCTCTCTCTCTCACACACACATATAGATATATAGAATATGTATGTATATATGTCATAGCCATAAACACATTCACGTGTGATAAAAATCCATATTCAACAGACATACATACATATAATACACTGCACACACCCACACAAACACATACATTATGAACACATAATATCACAGGTTTGTGTGTGTACACACACACACACACACACACACACACACACACACAGACACACACACATATACACACTGAACCACAATCTCCTTTGGGTATCCACACTTCAAGAGACCATCTAGCCTCCATTTGAGTCCTCCAGTGACAATGTCACTCTCTCTTCCATAGTTTCAGGTTCCATATTTCACCTGATCCAGGCAATTAATGATGAAAGGGGAACCTCATCTCTTCTTGCCAATGCTTATGTATTGGGTATGATGATGTGCATCAACCAGTCACCAAGGAAGGGAATTTCTATGGCATCCAACTTTCCTTGATCATTCCAACATTAATC
Source organism: Gracilinanus agilis (assembly GCF_016433145.1). NCBI lineage: Eukaryota > Metazoa > Chordata > Mammalia > Didelphimorphia > Didelphidae > Gracilinanus > Gracilinanus agilis. Next base: position 295,275,324 of record NC_058135.1, on the reverse strand, counting down.
ACTAATATCCATTGACTCTACCTATAGCCAAGCCTTCAGCTGGAGAAACCTATAGGAGATGAGACATTTCCCCAAAATTAGGAGCCAAGAAAGGGAATAAGCATTTATTTAGTGCCTACATTTACCAGGAAACAATGCTAAGGTCCTTACAAATATTATTTTGGTCTTCACAACAACTTAAAATTGCATGTAGATACTGTTATTTTCCTAATTTTACTAAGGAAGAAATTGAGGCAAGTAAAGTTTAAGTGACATGCTCAAGGTCACACAGATATTAAATGTTTGGGATCAGATTGAAGGTCTTCCTAATTCCAAGTCAAACACTCTACACAAGTTAGTGAGCAGTTAATACTTGACATTTTCTGGTCATGGAAAGAGGAACTCTCTTCACCACACATGCCCCAGTAGGGCACTGATTAAGAGGACAGTTTCATCACAGGATCACAAACATAGTTCAGTACCCTACTTGATTAAATATTATTCAGAGACAGAAGTCTTGTTACTTAATTTGCATGATACTACTGAACTTGTGCTGGCAAAAGACTGCAATGAGCATAATAACTGTAAAATGATTAGCAAAGTGTGTATAGCAGGTGAAAGATAAAATGACCAAGAAAACAAAGGTTCAAACTTCTGAGCATCTGAATTTATTAAGTAATTCATACCAATTGCCCAACAAATTGGGACTAGACCCTTTCCTCAGCTTTGGATCTACACCCAGCATACAGGGGAGTACAGGTTTTTATGCATTAAAAACAATTAATGAAATAAGACCAATTAATTAAAAGAATACAATAAGCAGGATACAAAATTACTCAAAGGAACATAGAAAAAATAATTGATTGACCAGTACAGGACCAATTTTCATATAAAACATTTGAGTTGTTTGTGATATGTATTTGTGAGGAAACTCCTTGTATAAATAAACTGGAGGAATTCCATGTGAACTGGAATGACCTCCAAGAATTGATGCAGGGTGAAAGGAGCAGATCTAGGAGAACGTTGTACAAAGGGACTGATACACTGTGGTAAAATCGAATGTAATGGACTTCTGTACTAGCAGCAATGCAATGACCCAGGACAATTCTGAGGGATTTATGGAAGAGATGCTACCCACATTCAGAGGAAGAACTACAGAAGTGGAAACACAGAAGAAAAACAACTACTTGAACAAATGGGTTGATGGGGATATGATTGTGGATGTAGACTCTAAATGATCACCCCAATGCAACTATCAATAATATGGAAACAGGTCTTGATTGATGATACATGTAAAAACCAGTGGAAATGCACATTGGCTATAGGGGTGGGTGGTGGGTGGGTGGAGGGTAGAGTAAGAACATGAATCGTAACTATGGAAAAATTTTCTAAAAAATAAAATTTCAAAAAATAATATGACTAGATTTCTAGTCAACACAACGTACATCCTTAGTTAAGGGTCTCCAGGCAGAAGGTAGAGGTGGCCCAGCTTCATAGCCACAAAGGGTTACATTTGAACAGTGCCATAAATTCCCCAAAATAAACAATCCCAAGTGGAGCTAAAAGGGGGTCACCCATGGCTGAATTTGAAGTTTCATTTACCTTGAAACAGCAACAAGCCTGCTAGTCTATAACCTGACTATATTTCTTGTCTTTTTTTTTCTGGCTCTATTACTCCAGCCTAACAGCAAGGGAGCTGGAGAAATGTTTTCCTCTCCTGCCTCTAGACTAATGGGATTATTATCCTCATTTTACAATGGAAGAAATTGAGCCAAGTAGAGTTTAAGTGATGTGTTCAGGGTCACATAGATATTAAATGTTTGAGACCAGATTTGAATGTCTTCCTGACTTCCTGACTCCAGATCCAACACTTTACACCTGCCTGGCTTTGCAACTTTTCTCTCTTTCTCTCTGTCTCACAATCTGTCCAAGGACATAAAAAGACCATTCCCTCCTATCCAAATAGAGCCCACTGGGCTTAAAAATGATTTCAAGTAGAATCTACTATAATGTTTCTGTGGATAATCGCATGATTTCTAGGTTTCTGATGACCATTAAAGATTTTCTTTGTATCATGGAAATGTGATTATTAATCATTGCAGTGCTATGTGCCAAACAATCTACTAACAGATTTACTAATATTATCTCTGGACTTTGAGAGGAAGGGCCTGTCAATGGAATAGGAGACAAATCTAGATTCCTAGCAGTGCTTTGTATCTTAAAGGAGAGCTCTGCTTGTGCAGCAAGACCATTCAGCATGTTTTTGGCTACACTGAGAGATGATCAATAGAGCATCCAGGCCATCAATACATATTTTCCTATTCATTTCCAACAGACCTTTATAGGAAGGGATATATGTAAGAATGACATAACTGACTTGGAAATCTGGATCAGAAGGGGGAATGTTTGGCACTGGGGGAAGAGGCCTATTGAGTAGCCAGGAGGAAGATGCTCACTGACCAGAGAGAGGTCATGGAATTGCTCAGGAAGATGGTCCTGCATAAACAGGTTTTCTGAAAAACATTTTGTTAAAAGTTGGTAAAACATTTTTTCAGTACAGTATAACAATTGTAACTAACAATAAGATTTACAAAACACTACATAGTTTTAAAATGGACCCATTCTTTAGAGTCTACACAATGTACTCTGGATGATACCAATTCATATCATCTCTCTCTCTCTCTCTCTCTCTCTCTCTCTCTCTCTCTCTCTCTCTCTCTCTCCTCTCTCACTTATACACATTCTATTCTGTCTCAAAATCCAACAAAAAAGATAATTTCATCATCTCACCAGAAATCGTTGATTCAGTCAAAGAATCTCTGCTAATGTTTTGAAGAGAGAAGATAAAGATTCTCCCTCACTCAAACACATCTGGAAGCAGCCTCAACAAGTCTTTTCATGAGTTGTTAAAAGATTGGACGGTTCCATCATTTCATCTAGAATGTAGGGAGAAATGGGGAAACCCAGGGAGCATTAGAAAAGCTACATTAATTGCCCAGTCCCACATAGCTAGAAAGAGGAAGAATTTGAACTCATATTTTTCTGACTCCAATTCCAAGAAACTATTTTCTCTACCAGGGTCCATCATATGATCAAAGGGAATCAGTTCACTGAGGCTAAAGCCTGTGTAGACAGAATAGATTCACACTAAAATGATAAAATTATTCCTGGACCTAAAGAAAAGACTGGTTTCTGATCTGCATTCTTATCAGATAGCTAATAAAGAACCAAAGAAATTTGTATGATTACTATTTAGACATTTTAATGTTCACAGGCTCTATATTGTCCACACAACCTTGTGTTATTTGTCTACTGCTTAAACCACTCCTCTGATTAATAGTTGTCTTTTCTGATTGAGAAGTTTTCCTCACCCCTAATCAGGTCTGTGCCTTGAACCGTAGACATCTGGACACATTTCCTAGAAAGCTGGTATTTGACTACCTACAAAGGAAAGGAAATGAGAAGCAGAAAAGTTGCTAGGGTGGCTGGTGTAAGTTTCTGAATGAGGCTACTTTTCACATAGGTAAGGAGAGGAGCAAAGAATGCATTCCCCTCACCATAAGGAATCTGGAAATAATGCACTATTTGTCAAATAGGAGATTTAAATCTAGAGTCTGAAGTAAACGTTCTTTCCTCTTTTTACAATTTTACATAGTATCAAGGCCTCCCTATCTATGGCCAAGGAGAAAATGACTTCATCATTTCAAAGCAATGAGCTACCACATGACTGGAAGCTGCCAAGGAAGTTCATCATTTCTGAAATACTGAAGTATTAAACCAGCATATAGGGAGAAAAGAAGGCAGAGACTCATTCTGAACATGTTCCATGGGATGACTCATATGGGTAGAGGGTGCATGAAGGGAATATCTCCCTTAGGATCCTGACCAATCTCAGCTGCTGCTCCCTCTCCAAGGAAAGACAACATCCCCTATCATCCTGGCACCCTGGGTTTCCTCTCTGGGGCTAGAAATGTCCCTGAGAATGGAGCAATAAGAATGTGCTAGGGAAATAAGGTCTAGGACAGTGATGGTGAACCTTTTAGAGATGGAGTACCTAGCACTGTCCCCATCCCACCCCTCAGGCCAAGTGCTGTGCCCACCCCTCCCACTGAGTGCCAGGTATACCCCATTCCACCCCTTTCCCCAAAGAGGAGTGAATGAAGTGGAAAAAATATGCTCAGAAAGTGTAAAGGGGGAGAGGAGAAAAGCGCTTCACTCCCCTCCAGCTCTGCTACCTGTGAGCCACCCACCTTTCCCCCAGTGTGCTCCCATTGGACTGCTGGGCAGAGGGGCAGGTGATGTGAAAAAATGTCATCAGGCATGGTGGAGAAGGGTAGGGGAGCAGCTCCACTCAAGCCCCTCTGCCTTTCTAGTAACAAACTTGGGGGTGGGGGAGAGGGTGACCACATGCACACAGAGAGTATTCTCTGTGCCATCTTTGGCACTTGTGCCATAGGCTTGCCATCACTAGTCTAGGGTCTCATATCTGTTGGGCAAAAGGAAGAAAAGTTCAACAAATGGGCATTCTCTCTGTATTAAGGAAGGTTAGAAAAAGAATGTTGTTTTCTCAAGCCCTTTGCTTTCCTTCTCCTGGTCAGTTTTTAGAGGTGAGGGACATGATGTCTTTAGTTCCCCTGCCCTTCCCTCTGTTTCTTTTATTAAAATTATGCTTTTTTTATTAAATATGAAAACAATTAAAATAATTTATTTTTTATTTTTAATTCTCTCCCTTCTTCCCATCCCTCCCCTCTCCTTGAGAAAGCAAGAAACTTGATATTATACATATAAAATCAAGCAAAACATATTTCCATATTAGTCATGTTTCAAAAAAACACAAACAAAATAAAATAATAAAAAGAAAGAAAAAGAATTTTTAAAGCATGCTTAGTTTTGCATTCAGAGTTTTTCATTTCTCTCTCTGGTGGTGACTAGCATTTTCCATCATGGGATCTTTGGATGGCTTATTGTCTTAATCAGAATCAATCATAAGATTGTAAGGATGATCAAGAATGAAAGACTTAGCTGTGTATTGTTCTGGTTCTGTCCACTAAACTTTGTATAAGTTAATATGTCCCAAGTTGTTTTTTTCCTGTAACTATCCTGCTCATCATTTCTCATAACACAATAATATTCTGTTACAATCACATACCACAACATATTGGGTCATTTATTTTGCCACCACAAAAAGAACTGCTATATTTTTGTACATATAGACCCCTTTCCTTTTTTAAATCTTATTTTATTTTCCCCTGTTACATGAAAAGCTTCCAACATTTTAAAAATAATTTTGAGTCTTGAATTCTCTCCCCCACCAAAGATGATAAGAAATCTGATAAAGATTTTACACGTGCAACCATGTAACACATTTTCCCATATTAATCCTTTTGTGGAAGAAAACAAACAAAAAAATTTAAGGAAATGAAAAAAGTTTACTTTGGTCTGGATTCAAACTCCATCAAGTCTTTCCTATGAAAGCAGATGACATTTTTAATAAGTCCTTTGAGATTTTTTTAGATCATTGTATTGCTGAGAATATCTAAGTTATTCATAGTTGTTCATTATATAGTATTCCTGTTATTGTGTACAATGTTCTGCTGATTCTTCTTAGTTCACTTCACTTCAGTTCATGCTAAGGGCCATCAAGTTCACGTAGGATAGCAAGGTCACACACGAATCCTGAAATCTGCAAGGCAAGATTTTTAGGAGGATGGATTCCCACCCAGGCCTCTCTGTGTGACTCTTTTCTTACCAACACTCCTTATTTACTGATCAAATATCCCCACTTAGCCCCAGAGAAATACAGAAGAACGCCTATAGACTATTATTAGAGTCCTTACAGACTCCCTACAAACTCCTAGGAAATTCCCACCTTTACATGCAGTAATACAGAAATTCCCCCTAGAAGTCACTATACCAGTGATGGGCAAACTTTTTAAAGAGGGGGCCAAAGGAAAGGAAATGCTCATCTGTCAGTCTGTTTCTAAGTCAACTCTTTTGAAGTTTCATTGTATTGTATCCTACTCATTGTATTTGTCAGACTAGGAATAATGTCCCGTGGTGGGATAGAACATTTCAGGGGACCACATCTGGCCAACAGGCAGTAGTTTGCCCATCACTGCACTACACAACAAACCAGCAAATAGTGAGTTAATGTTAAAGATTTTAAAATCTTAACTTCCCATACACAGGTGCCTGCAAAAACAGTCCAGCATAGTGTTGTGTGGAGATGCAAAGCATGGAATCCCTGCAAAGGTACAGGGATAGCCTCACCCAGAATTCCAGGGGACCCCCCTGGAGAACTTTGGGTGAGGGGGCAGTTGAGAAGGGTTGAGGACAGTTAATTTGTGGGCGTGGATGTGAGCAGACACTCTGCTTGCTACTCCTGACTTGAGGGTTCACCCGAAGTGGCCATTGTAGCATAAGCTAGTAGTTTCTACTCATAGGGTTAGCCTGTTTGTTATTACTATTCTTCATTAATATAATTATATAATTACTTAGTGATTACAGTGTAAGATACTTATCAATAGCAAGAGAGCCAGTTTCAGTTAAGTGCTTCATCCCCTCTTGAGAAGAGGGGGAAGGGCAGCATCTACTTAGCAGTTCAGGGTTTCCTCTGATTATCCTAAAACCCTCATTTACCCCTTTTAGTTTTCCTTGTTATTATTTAATATAACCTTTACCTTCAAATCTGTGCCTGATAATTATTTGGGAAAGATACTCACAACTCAGTCTGTACATTTAGTTTGAATCCTTGTTGGCTGCCAGTTTAAGAAGATCTCCTCTGTCCTCAACTGTTAGATAACTAATTTCTATATACTCATCATACTGACCTGTGAGGAATATAAATTTAAGAAAAGGAACATCGATTGGGGTTTCAGCCATAACTGAAACTTACCAGAAGAATCTTATTCCTGTCTTCATTACCAACGGAAGCAGAAGCAGTTAGAGGAGGAGGGGTTTGAGAGCCAGGAGTGTTTAGCCCCCTCTTTTCCTCACTGTAGCCTCTCAATCTCTGGCTCTTGACTTAAAGCTCTATTTGGCCCTGACACATTTATCTGCTTCTCCAAACTATCTGTTATTATCATCATAACAATAGTCTCCATGTTTTCCCTCACCCTGATCCCTGATTCAGACAGTACATTAACATAAAAGAATAATGAAATGATGAATGGAGAAATTGTCTCCTGTACTTTCCCAACACTGTTGCCCAAGAGATATGTCAAACACACTTTGAAAAATATGGAAAAAGTTACTGGAGAATGAAAAGTATGACTTAATACATTGTCTCTAAGAAAAAAATGTACGGTGGGAATGGAAATCATGCCAACATGTATGTAATCTTAAAAAAAAGGTATAAAATTTAAAATCAGCTGATGGCAGAGCAGAACAGCCTTCTGCAAGCTTACTGAGTCTCTGGCTGTTCTCTTTCACATGTTGCTTAACTGTTCCACCCCCCAAGATATCTAGGCTGCCGGGCAGGCTCCGGGCAAGTTCATGCAAGTCTTTCCAGGTTTTTCTGAGCTCCTCTTACTCATTACTTCTTACGATAGTATTCTTATGATAGATAGCAATCATATACTATTTCTTATTCAGTCATTTCTCAGTTGATGGGTATTACCTCACTTTCCAATTCTTTGCCCCCACAAAAAGAGCTTTTCAATATATATGAACTCTGTTATATATTACTATAATTCATTTTTATTAGTATTTTTAGCATTTTATTCAAAACTTCGCATTAATATTCATTAAGGAACATTCTCTATTGTTGCCTCTCTCAGCTTTTGCTCTCCCTGGTTTAAGGATCAGCACTATATTTGTGTTAGAAAGAAATTTGGTAGGACTCCTTCTTTACCCATGTCCTCTCCCAAATTATATAGTTTTGGATTCATTGTTCCTTATATGGTTGGTAGAATTCACTGGTGAATTTGTCTGATCCTGGGGATTTCATTGTAGGGAGCTCATTAATAGCTTGTTCAATTTCTTTTTCTAATATGGGATTGTTTAATATTCTATTTCCTCTTCTGTTTTTCTTCATGGGCTCAACTCTAGCCTCAAACACTTACTGACTGTGTGACCCTTGGCAAGTCTATTTTATATCCCAGATATCTGATTATCCTTTAAACTAAACAGTCTACCTCCTTTTGACTTTGAGGCCTAGGACATAATCACATGACCCATCTTGGGTTCCAGAGACCCAGTAACATGCCATCATCATCCTATCTCTAGTCCCTGTTGTCGAAAGGGTATAAAAAGCCCAGAACACACCTCCTCTAGGAAGTAGCATTCCATATGCTCTGTCTCCCTCAGCTATTCAATTTGACTTAACCGTTTGACTTACATTCAAATTAATAAATCTCTTTTTTCTTTGTTAGCTGTTGGAATCTGTCATCCTTGACAAGGGCAGCCTGTCCAGATCTAGGTTTTTTAAAAAATGAAGAAACTTAAGATCAGAGAAAGTAAGTGAATTAAAGAATTAGGATCACACACAAAATAAATATCATGGGGAATTATTTGAACCTCAGTTATTTCTGACTCTAACTTTATTGTCTTCTCAACTTCACTACTGTGCCTTGTAACATGGAAAATGGCAGGGTGGAATTCCTGCAAGATACAGGGTCAAGCCTCACCCAGAATTCTGGAGGACCCCACCTGGAGAACTCTGGGTGATGGGACAGTTGGAAGGAGTTAAACAGTTGATTCCTGGGGGTGGAGGTGAGCAGGTCACTCTGCTTGCTGTGCCGAGTTTGGGGTTTACTTTGGTGGCCATAGTGGCAAAAGCCATTGTGGTTTCTACTCGGGAGTTTGCCTGTCTAGCAGGATTAGACCTTTCTAGCAACAGTATAATAGTTATTTAGTTATTTTAGATATTAGAAGTGATTATTATAAGCTTTTCGCGCCAGCTAGATATAAAGTCTGCCACTCCCTCTTGGGGGGGAGGGGCAGCTTCTGCCTAACAGTTCAGGGCTTCCCAGATCCTATCCAAATCCTTGATACCCCCTCCATGCCTATCCCTTTTTTCTTTTTTAATATATAAATTACATCTTTTAATAGTTGTGCCTGACTGTTATTGAAGGCATACTCACAGCTACTATAAGTTTGGATCCTTTCTGTTGCCAGCAAAGGAAGTCAGATCCTCCTCCATTCTTGATAGCAAGCTTGAAGAAAGTAGCTTTCATTGATTCTCACGAAGAGGGGAAAGAAACATCCTTCTGTAGTAAGACGGCGGATCATTTACATCAATCGGTAGTACAGCAAGGCCAAACAACAAGAGCAACGATGTTAGGCAGGTGTTCTAATGGGGATCTCTTAGAAACAGACAGTGTCGACAAGGGAGATGGGCTCCTGCAGACCACTGAGAAGGACTCAAGGCAGAATTCTCAGACACAGGCACAACCTCTTCTCTATCACCAACTAGGGAAGCTGGAAGGGAAAGTGGAAAGTCTAGTAGCTACAATACTAAAGGAAGTTTAAAGCTGGATGCTGGAGCTAGGGAATTTGTACCAAGCCTACTTCAGGGTCAGGTGCATACACATGTAGCACACTTTCAAGCCTGTGATACTCCAGAGAGAGCTGCCTTTGGAGGAGATTCTGAGCTAATGCAATTAAAGGAATTCAATTCCATAAATGTCAGTAGCCAAGAGAGAAACAAAATGACACCAATAGGAACAGAGAACGGATCTACAACACTGACTTTGTGTCCTATGCAAAGTACATCTGCAGTCAAGTTTCCTTTTACTGACATAGAGTCTAGAGGTCAGGTACAAGAAGAAGGCATAGACTCACAGGATTGGGATGTGGTCATGAACCAAAAACACATTCCCAACTCTGAAGACTTTCCTTTAATACAGAGAAATGCCTCTCCTGAATCTAACTTTGCACAAGTCAAGCAAAGAATGTTCAGTGAAGAGAAGGACACTCTACCTTACTCATGGTCTGGGAAAACTGAGATACACTTTGACACCGACAGGTCCATGAACGGTCCAGGAATGCCAATTAAGGCATTCCAAGTCCAGTCCAAGAAGCCACTTTTGAAGGAGACTTAACATCATTACGCTCACAGAATCCTGAGCCAGCACAGACAGATGTCCTAGAACAAGATCAATGGGATTTGGGGGACGTTGAGATAGAATCACCTTTGGTACCTGTTGATCAGACAGCTAAAGACAGGGAACCCTTGGTTTTGGTGACAGTAGGAGATCAAATCTATCCTGTTCTTATTGACACTGGAGGAACCCGGTCTGTGTTGACATCTGCACCAGAAAATTGTGCACTAATGGGGTCTGTGAGAGTAAAAGGAGCCATAAATCTCTTTTTTCTTTGTTAGCTATTGGAATCTGTCATCCTTGACAAGGGCAACCTGTCCAGATCTAGGTTTTTTAAAAATGAAGAAACTTAAGATCAGAGAAAGTAAGTGAATTAAAAAATTAGGATCATACACAAAATAAATATCATGGGGAATTATTTGAACCTCAGTTATTTCTGACTCTAACTCTATTGTCTTCTCTACTTCACTATTGTGCCTAGAAACAAGTAAAAACCTTGTTTTATGGAATCCCCAAATTTACCTTTGTCCCTTGGGAACTTGACTTCAGGGAACTCTCAGACTGACCCTTATCTGAAACTGAACAATAATCAAGCACCCTTAAAGCACCCTGAATAGGAGTGATATAAATACTCAAACCTTAAGTACCCTTTTTATTTGTCTTTCCTTTGTAAGTCAGACAGTTGTCATTCCTTTCCTTTATTCCCAAAAATGTATGTAAGATTCCAAGTTCTTCAGTTTGCTGGAAATTTCCATTCCCATTCTAGTCCAGGAAAAGTCCCAAATGATGGACATTTCCATTCATGGTGCACATTTCCTGGAGACATTGTTCCCAGAGACCCAGAGTTTGGCTCTGTGTGGTCTATGTTCATGACTCTGTGTGGTGGCCATAAGAACACTGTCTCCCTTGTTCTGATTAAAGACTTGTTCTTTGTAACTATTTTAGTGGTTCCATGTTTTTCCAGGTTGACACAAGATAACATTTAACTTAAATATTTTACTTGGATTCAAAATTGAGCTTCAAAAATGTCATTCATGTTGGATAAACAGACTGCAGATAATCTAAAGACAATCTGAGAGAACTCAAAAGAAATAAACAGAAATCAACCTCCAAGAAAACTAAGAGAGTCTAGGCTACATTATTAGGGGCACAAGTCCCAAAAACAATGAGGAGAGAATCCCACTACATTCTGCCCTAGTCATACCACCATAGGAAGGATATGTTAATTCCAAGATGCCACATTCAGACAAAAGAAAGAGTGTTCAAAGGAGGAGAACAAAGATGATAAAAAGAATTATTTTCTTGGCATATACATATCCATTAAAGGAACTTTCCAGCTACTCCCTGGATATTCTTGAAGAATCTAAGGAGTTTGCCTTCCTTTCTTCTTAAATAATACTTTATTTTCCCAATTACCTGTAAAAACAGTTTTTAACAACATTTAAAAATTTCTTTGAGTTACAAATTCTCTCCCTCCTCCCCACACCCACAATTTTTTCCTGTCTCCCTCCTCCTACTCCTTCCTCCTCCCCATCCTTTTTTCCTATTTCCCTCCTACTTCTCCTTCTTCTCTGAGATGGTCTGTAATCTGATATAGATTTTACATGTTTCCATTCCTTTTAAGATACAAAGGGAAGGGCTAAAAATTTGCTCAGTCTCAGAATATTTCCATTCCTCTGGGCTCCCCAATCTGGTGGCTTTGGGTGGGACCTAAGCTTATGGTCTTCTGAAGAGCAAAGCATACACTAACCCAAACACCTTATCCCAAAGGCAAGAGAAGGAGCTAAAATTATATCTTTGGATTTTCAGGATGTAGAATCCTAGGTATCCTACTCCTCTCTGAGATAAGCTTTATTCTAGCTCCCAAGCTCTAGTTTGGTAGCAGCAGTTCTATGTTTCCAGCCCCTGTGCCATAGGTTTAGATGCACACATAGAGCCTTCAGTTCATTTAGGTAGCAAATGTCAACCATGAAAATCCCAGAATCACCAATGTGGTTAGAAAGAACAAGTCTTTAGTCTGGATAAAGGAGACAATGCTTTAGGCCACCATACAGAGTCATGCCAATTATACCACTTAAAGACAAGCTCTGGGACTCTGGCCACTATCTCTGGGGAAAATGCACCTCAGGGAGTCAGAATGGCAGCTTAAGAGCAGCAAAAGCTGAAGCTTCTCTGAATATCTTTCTATACCAATCTTTAAAAAGCTCTTCAAAAAAGACAGAAATTCAACCCAACAATAAAAATGGAGCCACAGGACTCTCCTGCTGAACTCAACTTGAAAGGTAGGCAAAGAGAGAGTCGATTTCCATGGTATAAGGGAGAGACCAGACACCCCTCCCTCACCTATTGCACTGAGACCTGCCATGAGATGTGACCTGACTGTGGGATTCCTGGGCATGGGTTGCAACTGTGACAGAACACCTCAGAACCTTGTGAGGTCCAAGGCTCTAACAGCACCTGAGAGGGAGGACCTTGGGAGGGAGGGATAATCTGGATGTATACCCTTGGTGTCCACAGCAGTGAAGATTTGGTCTCAGGGCAGATTAGCATGGTGGGTCAGCTCAACTGGTCTAATCCAATATACCAGTAGAGGAGAGAAAAGACTAAAGATTCCCTTCAGGGCAGAGCAGCTCAAATACCCTGTTCCAGTAAGCCAACAGACTTTACAGGCCACAGGGGCTGGAGAAAATGAGTTAAAAAAGAAGGAAATAATGACTAAAAGCTTTTATATAAATGAAGACCAAAGATAAAGAACCAAAAGAAGAAGACAGGATGCAGAGAACTTCAAGCAAAACCTCAAAATATCCAGGGAATTGGACTCATGCTCTGGAAAAGCTCAAAAAGGTTTTAAAAAATCAAATGACAGCTTGAAGAAATATGAGAAAAGGAAAGCAACAGATCACCTGGAAACAGAGGCACATGAATTAAAACAAAAAAAATTGTGTTCTAAAATCCAGAATCAACCAAAAAATGAGGCTAAAGAGTCAAAGGATGAAAAGAATGACTTGAAAAGATGAATGGGCCAATTGGAAAAAGAGAAATTCAGTCTTTAAAAATGAGAATTGGGCAATTAGAAGCTATTGACTTCACACAACATCAGGAAACAATAAAACAAAAACAAAAGAAGAAAATAGAAGAAAATATGAAATACCTTATTGGAAAAAAACTAGCCTGGAAAATATATACAGGAGAGACAATTTAAGAATTACAGATCTACCCAAAAGTCATGACCCTCAAAAAATCCTAGACATCACACTACAGAAAATTATCCAAGAAAATTGCCCTGATATTCTTGAACAAGAGGGTAAAATAGAGATCAAAATAATCTACAGATCACCTCCTGCATTAAATCCCAAAATGAAAGCTTCCAGGAATGTTATAGCCAAGTTCAAGAGCTCCCAAGCCAAAGAGAAAATACTACAAACAACTAGAAAGAAACAATTCAGATATCATGGAGCCTTAGTCAGGATCACACAGGATTTGGTGTTTATTACAACCAAGACTCACTTACCAATCAAAACTGACTATGTCTTTTCAGGGGAAAGTATGATTATTTAATAAAATAGAAGATTTCCAAGCATTCTTGAAGAAAAGACCAGACTTAAACAAAAAATTTGGGGCCCAAATATAAAATTCAAGAGAAGAATAGAAAGGTAAATAAGAAAGAGAAAAAAATTAAGAGTTTCAATAAGGTCAAATGACTTTTATTCTTATATGGAAAGATGATATCTGTAACTTAAAATCTCTATGGTTATCATAGTAGGTAGAAGAAGTATACACAGAGGGTGTGGTAGTAAGCTGTTTGGGATGATATGTCAAAAAATATCAAACTAGGGGTGGAATAAGATGATAATACTAAGAGAAATGAGAAAAGAGAAGTAAAATTAGGTAAAATATATCACATAAAGAAGTGTGAGTAGATGAGAGGTGGGAGGAGGAAAAGACCAATACAATGGAAGGGAGGAAAAGGTTTGGTGACAGAGAAAATGCACCTCAAAAGGGAATTTTCCAATGAAATGAAGAACTTTGGGTCTTATATATGTTTTGGGGAATAAAGGACAGGAAGAACAATTAATTGGCTTACCTAGAGTCCAGGGGAAAGAGGATTCCAGCCAGGATCTGGACTACCTGGGAAAAGTCTAAATACAATGGAAGAAACTTCTAAGACAAATGATATTTGAGATTTGATTATATCTACTAATTCTATATAGGCTGAGATCATTGGGTACTTTAAGGTTTATTGTTCAGTCTAAGAAAAGGATCAGTATGGGACTTCCCCAAAGGCAAATTCCCAGGAGACAAAGGCAAATTTGGAGTTCTGTAAAACAAGGTCATCATAAAGCTCCTCCTGGGAGGCTGCTTCTCTCCCAGTGTATCAGCAACCAGGAGCATGAGGCAGGGAGAATACTAAGGAGAGACTTTAGATTAAATCCCAAATCCAGCACTTTGTTTTATAACCATAGAAAGGGGAACCTTTCAAAGTCTCAGTTTCATTATTTGTTCAATGGAGATAATCATTCCTGCAGCATATCTTCTGAGGTTCTGAGGATCATGTGAGCTGCATGAATTATATGTAAAAGACAGATTCTATTACTATCCCATCCCATCTAGGGCAGAGAGAACAAACTAACCCTAAAAAGAAGGGGCTTCCCTTGCCACCATGGGAGTCTCTGCAGGAGTTTCCAGTTGGTATTAAAGCCACAAAAGAGTGTCAGCAAGACTTCCTGTGATATATCACTGGCCAATCAAAACCGAGATATTGTTAAAAAAGTATCCCTACTAGGACTTATCTTAGAATCTCCCCCTGGCTTTGATCATATCACTCTTCCTCTAATACCTTATGATCAGCCTATCTTCAATCCATCATTGGTTTACCCATGGTAATCTTAATTTCTATAGTACTCCCCTACTCCTACATGCTTAATGTCTAAGATTTCTCCCTAAGGTTCAGTATCCTTTTGATGGGGGCAGACAGTGGGCAGTGATAGGTAGCAATGGGAAGAAAACCCTCATACTATGAAATCTAGCGTTTTTCACTAGTTAGCACTGGTTAAACATCAACTGCAAAACATGGAGTTTCAGCATTAATCAAAATGAATTGCAGATTGTTCAGTTACTCATTATGTGTACTGGATCTTTAATATTCTATACTGCTCATCAGCTTTGTGCCTAATCTTTTTTATTAATTACTCATATTATTCTATATTTATTTTAGTTAAGAACTGTAAAATATAATTAATTACCTATAGTGGTCTTCTAATGTATCACATTTTCTCCTCCCCATATTCTTATTCCAGAAGGGCAGCCAGACCTCTCCCACATTGACAAATGATGACAAGGTGGACAGTGGGGAACAAGGGACCTGCACACTGGTGACTGGCATTCCAGAAGAATGTACATGTCAAACCCCAAACCCCACCTCAACCTGAATTTGGCCATGTCCATTTTCCAGGGTTTTAAGGAGAGGTGAAGATTTCTCTGGAATGGGAGATGACTAGCCCCTAGACCCTAATAAATATATATGCCAACCTCCATTTACAGATGGAGGAAGTTGTTACTCTACAATGGAAGGTGCTTTCTACAGTAGGAAGCTGCTACTTCACATTTGGAGCTGCTAATCCCCACCTTGAAAGTGGCAATTACATCAGCTCCAGAGAAGCTACTCTACTAGCCCCTGGGATTATCCATCAGCCCTAAAGCTATCTGATTAGTCTCCAGACTATTCCATTAGCCATTAAGCTATTATACTACCTTAAACCTCTTCTTCTTCAAATAAAATTCTTTTCTTCTGGATTGAACAGAAAATTAGTCTCCCATTCTTGGGGGAAGACAGACTCTGCTAAAAATATGAGTGTATTTCTCCCAGAATGCTTTAAGGTCTTTTCTTGGAAAGGGAACTTGCGCCCAAGAAAGGAAGATTCTCTTCCTTCCAAGTGCCCAGGGGAAGGTTGTCACCAAGCTCCTTCCATGAACCTGAATCACTCTTTAGCCTTCAGTCACTCAAGCACCCTCTGTTTTCTGATCCTACTCTGATTCCCCCATCCCCTTCAGGTTCTCCTACTTAAGAAAAAATTCCCAATTAAATTTTTGGTGCCCAATGTGTTTGTACGAGTGTGGGTCTTTGAGTGTCTATGTGTAAGGGTATAAAAGAGTGATGTGTAGCAAGTTCCATTTTAGCAGTGACCACATTCCTCTAAGTAGTCAAAAGGAAACATTTCAGTACCTCTGAATTTCCCCTCATGATGGGAGTGAGGGAAGAAAGGATAGGGATATTCAGTTTACACCTACCATTTTTAAAGGGAATTGAAGAACTGCTGCCAGTTCTTTCTGAAACTGCTATCATGCTGCTTGAGTAAGCTTGGTTTTTCTAGAAGCAACTAAACTTGGATGCTGAATTTGACTGTCCAGAAACAAAATAGACCTTTTCTTCTTTGTTTCACAACTCAATGTGGGTAGAGGTGGGAAGATACAAAGGGCACGAAATAGAAAACTTTTATTTTTATGACATATTTTGTGATGATATCTTTTTTTTCATCTCATCTTCATTTCTGAATACCTCTTCCTTCTCCTCCAACCCATGAGCAGCAATTTAAAGAGGTCTCATTAGGAAGGAAGAATTCTAGGACATTCACAATAGATTGATTCATGATGACACAAAGACATGGAAAAGGAAAATAAAAAAACTGCCCCCCCATTCTTCTACCCCTGGAACTAAAGGCCTGGCCAAGAATAGCAAGATTCCTCTTTCTTGGACCAAACTCCCCATGTAAATCTCCAACTTCAGTCTTTGGCATATTCTTACTACAAGTGTTGGACTTAAAATCAGTCTGAAAGACTACTGAACTATTTCTAGCCTGAGCAAGCTACCCCCAGCCCCCAATGTTTCCCAGTACAGTCTTTCTTATCTTCCCCTATGATAAACCTAAAACTGAAGCTATCTTATCTGATGAATATTTACCTTCTTGAGGAATGTTTACCTATGTTTACCTCCTTAATGAATGTTTGACAAATGCTTCCTGACCCCTGACACTGAAACCCCCCTTGCCAGGTGCTTCCGGACCACCTGTCCCTGACACTACCCTGATAAATATGTATGTACCAAACCCCTT
This sequence comes from Gracilinanus agilis, assembly GCF_016433145.1. Classification (NCBI taxonomy): domain Eukaryota; kingdom Metazoa; phylum Chordata; class Mammalia; order Didelphimorphia; family Didelphidae; genus Gracilinanus; species Gracilinanus agilis. The sequence goes on along the minus strand of NC_058135.1, from coordinate 295,258,193 downwards.
CCCCAAACATTTTTATATAAACCCTTGGCTAAGAATTCCAAAGGGTCGGTTCAGGCACACCTCTCTGCTTACTGACCCTAGCTATTATTGCCAGTAAAGAATGAGCCTCTTCTTGCATATTGCATTGTCATTGTGATTCCTTTCACCACGACTGAATCTGGGTGTTAAAATTTGGGTACCACACAAGTAGAAGATCCTAGAAATGAAAATAGGAGTAAATTTTATCTCTTCCATTTGGGAAGAATCAAAAGAATCCTCCCAGTTTGTGTTCAAATGAGCAGAATATACATTATAACATCATTGTAAAAGCCTTAATAATTCTCATTGATGCTGCGACCAAGTACCATAATAGAGAGGCAATGAACTCAAACAAGGGGAAAATACATTCAATTTTGGACTGACCAATGTAAGATCCTGCTTGGACCAACGATGAAAATATACTGCAAAAATTTCATTTATTTACTTATTTGTTTGTTTGTTTTTGGTTCCTTTTTTCCAAGGAGTGCTTCCAAATTGTTTTCCAGAATAGCCAGATGGATTCATTGCTGCATTGAGAGTGAAGAGGGGCACTTCATTTAAACATTTCGTAGGCTCTGACTGGCCAGTAATGCTGCAAATTATAATGACTTTTCTAGATTGTATAAAGCTTCTTCTGATCCCAAGTCCCTGCAGTATTTCCTTGAGGATACTCAGGCCAGAGGATAGAACCACATCTTCAGAGAGCCCCCCTGGGATGCCCTATCTCTTCATGACAGATCTTTGTCATCTACCCAAGAAGGAACTGGATGGAGGAAAAGGGCAAGACTTCCTTGTTAACCCTAGGTGCTCCTAGAAAAGAACAAACAGAGGTTAGTTACAGGAGTCTGAATATACCAGAATTGGGGGATGAGGGGGATGGAGCCAAGACGGTGGCTTAGTAACAGCAAAAGCTGAAACTGCTCTGACACAATTCCAGAGGATTAGTACTGATGAATACTATCCTGTGCTGACAGAGATTACATACATTTCTGCATGTGACCAAAGAATGAATTTGTGTTGTTAATGTTGTTGATGACTATTATGAAAATGTTTTGTTTTATTTTTTTCTAATGGCTGATAGTGAGAAAGTGAAGGAAAAAATGTAGAATTTTCATTAATTAATATTTTTTTATTTAAAAGAACTACTAATTTTAATAAAGTCAGTTTTCCAGCTGGGAAATCCAGTCTCATAAGGGTAGAATCATTTCGATGGAAACAAAGCCTATCCAGTTAGAACCACAGAAGCCTCATGGAACTATGACTTCACTCCTCCATATTCCTTTCAAAACTTCAGAGGTGAACTGAGTAGTTTCAGTCCTACAATGTTTTAGGAATTATCCAGCCATTATTTATTTTGGGAGGAAGAATGGAAGGGTCTCAGAATTTATACTTCCTTCAGGGATTTAGGATATGTAAGCTCACTGCTTGAACTAAATTTACTCCAGCCACAGAGAGATCCCTGAACACATGCTCATTTTGTTACACACACACATACACATATACACATACTGCTGCCACCACCACCACCACCACCACTACAATGTGCATCAGGAAGAAAGCTGGACATCTCTGTTATTCTATTGGAACAAAGGTAGGAAGAATAGCAGATATGGCCAAGTATCTCAAAACAAAGAATGTATGAGAAGTTAGGGGTTGAGAAACAAAGGGGATCTCCAGGATATAGGAAACTCATCTTTCAGTGACCATCTAGATATTCAATAGGGTCTTCCCTTTTCTGTCCCAGTCTTCCTTTCCAAGTTAGGGTCTCAGAGGAAGAAGAGGACTTGGGGGGAAAGCCTGGTGATTTGAAGGTCTGGAGTTGAGGTTAATGTGTAAAATGTGGTCTGAGGACTTAGAGCATTAGTCTCAGTGGCCATATGGGGTGGAAGTGGGCAGGTCACAAGATATAAGAGGAAAACAGGCATGATAAGAGTCATGGAATGATGCTGAGAAAAATACCATAAAAGGAACATTTTTTCAATTATTCTGAGCCCTGATTGACCAGTGCAACTACACAGAAAACCACAGAGACATCTCCAAACTCTTGGTACATATTGTGTTCCCTCAATTCAGAAGCTTCTGCAGAAGTTCTAAGATCAAAGAAAGAGCATTCTCTCCAGGTCAGTCAACCAGGGATATTTGTTCTCTTCATAGAAGATGTTTCTTCTGCATTGGAGGGAATGTGGTAGCAGGAAATGGCAATGTTTCTTTATGATCCTTAGGTATTGTGCTATTTGGGAGAGAGAGGTATGGAGTCTCTGGATTGGGGGTGGGGGAGGGCTTCTATCTAAGATCAATAGAATATATGAACAAATAGAAGAATAATGCTTTTCCTCTTTCCTTCTCCCTTTCTTTATCTCAACAAAATTCCCTATACATTGTTGTCTTTGTGGCCCCTGTTTCCATTGTCCTTTTCTCATCCCTGATTGTGTCTACACAGGACCAGAGAAATTAGTTTATAAGGGAGGCGAAAGAGATACTCTCAGTCTATAGGTCAAAAATGTGAATAATCTAAACTTAGGACATCATTTTATTTATCTCAGGGCAGACTTCAATGTGTGCAGACAAGATATGTGGTTCCTGTCCCTTTCATTCATTCCTGGAGTCAGTCTAATCTTCTAAAAAGTACAAAGGTTTAGAGTTAGCAGGGACCTAAGTAAAGCTTTCCCACAATAAAAAAATTCCATTCATATCCTAGCACTCCTACAACCATCTCATTGGTCTCACTTATTTCATAAATGGGACTTAAGCATCAATAGCATATCTAGGATGACAAGATACTAAAACTGGCCTTGGAAGGGTTCCCTAAGAGAGCGATGATTCTGCATCCATTCATCTCTCTAATAATAACATGTGTTCTTCAGGATTATTGATAGAAATTTTCTGTTCTCATATAGCCTTAATTATTTATTGTACACAAAGAATGGTCTTCGGTGTTTAAAAAGCTTTCACCTGCAAGAGGGATTAGTCTTCTTATTCTCAAATATGAAATGGTTACAATTTAACTAGGCTTACTATGAGAAAATGCTTTTTTAACAAAAAAATGTCTACTATATTGGGTTGGCTGGCTGGAAAAAAGAACATTCCCCTTCATTTGTTTTCTTAAAGCAAGTCCACTTGCTACAAATGTGTTGAGATTGTTTCAATATGTGTATTGCTTCTGATCACTACCTCCCTGCATTTACTGTCCCTTCTATCAGCCTTCCTCCCCTTATCTTCTCCTACTACCATCCTATTTCACTATAGGGTAAGATAGATTTCTATATCCAAATGAATGTGCTTTTTCTTCTTTGAGTCAATTCCAGTGAGAGTAAGGCTTAAATGTTGTCTGTTGCCCCCACCTCCTGCCCCACCATCTTCCTCTCCATTGTAAAAGCTCTTCTTTTTATAGTCCTTTTTCATGAGCTCTTTCCCCCCATTTTCCCTTTCTCCCAGTGCATTCCTCTTTCTCACACCTTTATTTTCTTTATTTGAAATCATCCAATTGCTGTTAACTCACATCCATGCCCCTCTGTATACTCCATCTAACTGCTCCAACAACAATAAAGTTCTTAGTAGTTAGATGTATCATCTGTTCATATAGGAATGGAATCATTTTCACCATAGTATTTCATATTTACCATTTTTATGCACCTCTCTCTCTCTCTCTCTCTCTCTCTCTCTCTCTCTCTCTCTCTCAATTTCTCTAATTTGAGAGTCAATTTTTCTACCTAGCTCTGGTCTTTTCATCAAGAAAGTTTGAAGGTGAGGCAACTAAGTAGCACCATGGGCAGAGTGTCAGACCTGAAGTCAGAGAGAACTGAGCTCAAATCTGGCTTTAGAAATTTTCTAGCTATGTGACCCTTGGCAAGTCATTTAATCCCAGGTGCTTAGCCCATGCCACTCTCTCTTCTGTCTTAGAATTGATACTAAGACAGAAGATAAGTTTAAAAAAATAATGCTTGGAAGCCCTCTATTATGTTAAACATCTATTTCCCTCTTGATATATTATACTCAGTTTTTCAGGATAGGTTATTCTTAGTTGTAATCCTAGCTCCTTTGTTTTATGGAATATTGTATTCCAGCCTCTCTAGCTCTTTAATGTACAAGTTGCTAAAACTGCATTGCACTGGCTGTGAATCTATGATATTTATATTATTTCTGACTGCTTGCAATATTTCCTCCCAGCACTGAGTGCCCTAAAATTTGGCAATAATATGCTTGGAAGTTTTTACTTAGGGATCTCTTGAAGGAGGTGATTGGTGGATTTGTTCAATTACTATTTTGCTCTCTGGTTGTAGGCTATAAGGACAATTTTCCTTGATAATTTCTTGAAATATGATGTCTAGGCTTTTTCTTTATCATGAAATTCTGGTAGTCCAATAATTCTCAAATTATCTTTCCTCAATCTAATGTTTTTCCACTAAGATGTTTCATATTTTCTTCTATTTTTAAATTAATTTTATTGCTTATTGTTGTCTCATTCAGACTTTAGCTTCCACTTCCCTGGTGCTAATTTTTAAGAAAGTATTTTATTTAATGAGATTTTTTTTGCCTCTTTTACCATTTCATCTATTCTGTTTTTCAAGATGTTATTTTCTTCAGTATTTTTTCTGCCTCCTTAACCAAGCTGTGGACTCTCTTTTCATAAAATTTTTGTATCACTCATTTATTTTCCCAATTTTCTTCTTTACCTTATTTTATTTTTAAATCCATTTTGAGCTCTTGTAGGAATTCATGTTGGACTTGTGACTAATTCATATTTTCTTTGAGGCTTTGGATATAACTGTTTTGACTTTGGTTTTTTTCTGAGTTTGTGCCTTGATCTTTGTCATCATAGTAACTTACTTCAATTAGGTTCTTTTTTTACCCATTTTCTCCAGCCTGTTTTTTTACTTTTAATTTTTTATTAAAGTTGGACTCTACTCCCAGGATGGAGAGGAGATAGGACTTTTGTGATACTGTTTTCAGAACTAGCTTTGGTGATCTGTGAGTTTTCAATACTTCCAAGATGGTATAACTTAATGAGGGGTTCTCCATTTCCCTGAAGTCATGGTTGCTAATGTTTCTTGCTATCTTGCAATTGAAACAGAATTCTACTCAGCTGTGAGCAATCATAAGTACTCTTCCCTACCATGGAACCATGACCAAGGCCCCTTAACCTTTGTAGCCATGAGGATATTATTCCTTTTTACCTTGGAACTGCAACCCAGAACCACATATGGGCAATGCAACAGGGTCCTGAATCCAGACCTAGCAAATAGTCTCCTGCAATCTCCTTCCAACAAATTGTCCAACCTTCCACTGTCTATGGGTTGAAAGTTCCCAGAGCTGGTGCTACTGCTGCCAATGCAGCCACCTCTAAGACCTATTACTGGTTTTCCAGGGTTTGGCCTACACTTTATAGTCTGCTGTGCTCTCCAGACCTACATGACCACCACCCCAATAAGACATACCTTTCCTATAAACCTCCCAAGATGCCTTGGGTGGGAAATTGTTTCATCTGAACTTTTCTTGGTTATGCTATTTCAGAATTCATTTTGAAGCATCATTTTAGAATTATTTGGAGTGAAATTTGAGAAAGTTTGACTGAATGCTTTTCTAATAAGCCATTTAGACTCTGCTTCCTCGATTATATGTAAACCAGAGGAGATACTTCTGAGGGCCATTCATTTTAATTTTCTGAAAAAAGAAATTTGAAAAGCTTGCCTTTTTTAGTGTTTACTGAGATTGCATTATATCTAAGTCTCTTTTCTTCTATATGTTCACCTAAATGATCTGAAGGAGGCATTATTCAACACCTTTTTCTACATCATTATTTGATGGTTTTCTTCCCCTACTGTCTTCCTCTTGGCATTTTAATTTGAGTAGGACTGAATCTGATTTTTTTTGGTCCGTTGACATTTTTTGGATTTTCAATGCTGATGAGTTTGGTGGTTGTGTAATTATACTTGGTGAATATCTAGGGGGGAAAGTAGTGATCAAAAAAGCCATTTTGACTTCAACAAAGACAAATCAATTATAATGGTTAAATTGGGATTTTGACTAAATAAAAGAGTTATAAAAAGTGGTCACTAATTATTATCCCTTAAGTCAGGAAAAATATTAGCAGCTTTTGACAATTTTGCTTAATTGGAATACTAGTAAAAAGAGGGAAATATGGAAGGGAAAGAGGTAAGGAGACTCTCTAGCCTACCCTACAGGCTGATCCAGTGAAATGAAGCTCCCTCCCCAACAGAGTCCCAATCTCCACGTGGGAATCCTAGTCATTCACCAGCAAGCGGGGCAGGATCCAGGCGAGGTCTGAATGCAGAAAAACTCTCATGAGCTAAGCTCACTGAGGTGGCAGTGAAGCAACAAGAAAGTCTTCAACTACAAGAAGCTCCAAAGCCAAAAGTTGAAGTCTCAAAGCCGAAAGCTCCAATTAAAAGGCCCAAAGCTCCAAGTCAAAGTTGAAGTCCAAAAGTTCCAAGAAGCCTTCCTCCAAGGAAGAAGTTCAAAGGAGAAGTCCCTTGGATAGGAAGTTCAGGAATTTTTATATTTCTTTTTCCACATCACCTCCTGTCCCTTCCCCACTTTACAGGAACCAATCACAGTTTTTCAATTTGCCTAGCACTGCCCAGGGAGTGGGCAGTGGCCTCTGGAGTTATCACTCACTCTAACAAGTGACTTGTGAACTCTCATACTTGGTGACTAGTAAGGTAATAAGTAGGGGTACTTAAGTTTTTATTAATTAACTTAAAAGTTGCTGATTGATAGACAAAAAGAGTTTGATTCATTCTTCACACAGTCCAGACTCATCCTATTTCCTTTATGAAGAATATCAAGCTACCATGCAAACTCAGCTAGGTCAGGGACACAGGAGCCCATCTACTCAAATCTATGCCTGAATGAGAATCCTGTCCACAATCATATATGACAAGGAATGATATAGACTGCCCAAATTTCTTCATTAAAAGAAACTCTACTTTCTCCTGAGGCAACCCAATTCCTTTCAGGATAGTTCTCATTTTTAAGACGTTTGACCCTCATTCTTTCATCTATCTCTTAGAAGGCCGCTCCCATTGCTCCTCATTCCACTCTCTGGGTCCAGGCAACATGAGTATAATCCTTTTTCTATCTGACAGTCCTTTAAACACTTGTAGACTGTCATCATATCCCTTCTGTCTTCGCTTATACTTCACTTACAGATATGGTGGATTCAGTAGAAATTATTCCCCTGCATTTAAATAAAGCATTTTCCTAGGCCTCTTATAGCTTCCTTTCTGCCCATATAGACGAAAGATGTGAGAAAGATTACATGATGGTGAGATAAATATGAATGGTTTAAAGACCACAAAGAGTAGTCCCCTTAAGGCCCTTTTAATATGAAGAGGTTTAATAATGAAAGGGAAAAGTAAAAATGTATTTTTCTGTGAAAGAAAATACATTATCAAAAGTGATATGCTATTGTTACTTTTGTAGATGAGCATTTTGATAACTTTAGAGAGGAGGAAAAGTTTATTTCAATTTTTTAAAAAACGATTGCCAACCTATGAGTGTGAAGAAGCATAGAATTAAAAGAGCTTTGAGTCTGTTGGGGAAAGAAAATGAGCAATATTATATTTCTTTAATTACCTTGTGAACAATTTAAGCTTTACTTGTGTAGAAATACTTTCTTGGCCTGGCTAAAAGGAAGTGAAGAAAATATTTGATTTGTTGAATACTAGAGAAAGGTGGCCATAAGCAATTTCAAAGACATCAAAGCCTTATCATTGGAGATACAGAGCATATATTAGAGACTATAGTACTCCAAAGGACTATACTTATTTAGGTAATTTATATTTTCAAGTTTCTTGAATTAAGAGGGTAAAATTCAATGAGAAATCATGTCATGATTTGGAGATACATAATTTTAGGGGGACCATTGATTTGATGGGGAAAATTTGGAAAGCTATGATCCATTAAAAGAAAGCTGAGTCACTAAAAGTTAGAAAGCTCTCATTTAAGCCACTGAAGTATGAGAACCTGAGAGATGAAAATCTGGTAATGGAATGTACCATTGAAACGAGGGAAGAAAAATTAAAGGAGAAGTGAAAACTTGCTCTGTGGAAGTTCTGGACCTCAGAAACCTTAAGCTAAGTGAAGACTTTAGCCAAGAGACTCCTGATGGGTGGAAGAGAATAATTTCAATGAGCCAGGACCATCAAGTGGCAACTATTGCAGGTCACAGTCACGTACAGTTAAAAGAGGTGAGTTGTCATTGTTTCAGTCCTGTCTGACTGTTTGACCCCATTTACAGTTTTCTTAGCAAAGATACTGGAGTCACTTGCCATTTCCTCTTCCAGCTCATGTTGGAGATGAGGAAACAGAGGCAAAGTTAAGTTATTTGACCAGGATCACAAAGCTAGTAAGTGTCTGAATTCAAGTTTAAACAGGGGAAGATGAGTCTTACTGATTTCAAGCCCAACAATCTATCCACTATGCCACCTTAGCTGCCAAAGAGAGGTGAAGTTTCTCATAAAATTATGTTACTCTGCTATCCACATCAAGAACTGTGGGAGTAGAAACACAGAAGAAAAACATTTCCTTGATCACATGGTTTGATAGGGATATGATTGGGGATGTAGACTTTAAATGATCACCCTAGTGTAAATATTAATAATATGGAAATAGGTCTTGATCAATGATATATGTAAAACCTATTTGAATTGCTCATTGGCTACAGGAGAGGGGAGGGAGGAGGGGAGGGAAAGAATATGAATCATGTAACCATGGAAAAATATTCAAAATTAATTAGTTAATTAAGTTTTAAAATAAAATAAAATTATGTTATTCTCTGCTGTCACCTATTAGGATAATTGGATTTATTAGGAAATAAGGTTGGTTATAAGAAGGTCTCATAAGAAGGTCCCTAGCTAGAGAAGGAAGTATGGAAGAAGTTACCTTAAGACCAACCTGGGATTTTCATAAAGGTTCTTTAAGAGAATTTATTCTCTGTCTTGAGAAGAAAAAGCAGAAGGGGGCTTCAAAACAGATGTATTATTCTGGTGAGCTCCAGAGTTTACATTCTAATGGGAAAGACAACCCACATAACAATAGTCACCAGGAGAGGCACTTTTAATGTGAAAGTTGCTGGACGGGTAACTTGGGATGGTTTTCATATTCTTTTACTCACTGAGACCTGGGTCCCTCCTCATGACAGAACTTCTTTCTGGCATTGGCAGCATGTTCACTCAAAAATGTCCCCAACTCACTGGTTGTACCCACTGACATTTCCAAAGATCTTCTTCTATCATCATCACTCAGTAACTTCATATCTTCTCATCTGATATGTATTTATTATCCATTCTAGTTTCAGGTTGCCGTTTGCACACCTGAGGGAACCTCTCCTTCTTCCCAAAAAAGTTCAGTGCCTGTTTCACAATCTTTATTTTTTTCCTACCCAGTTCCTATCTTCATATTAGAAGGTTTCAAAATACTTCCTCAAGGAACTTATCCAAAGTTATAAAAAAAAATAACAGCAGTTGCCCAGTTAAAAATGGTCAATGGATATTAACAAGAAATTTTCAAATCAATAGTCATATAAAAATGCTCTGATTTGTCACTAGGGTAGAGCCAAAATAGTAGATTAGAAGTTACATGAATGAACTCTCTCAACATTCCCCTCCAAACAACTTTAAAATTATGCCTCAAACCAAATTTTGGAGTGGAAGAGCCAATAAAAAGTCAAGGTCTGACATTTTGTCAGTCTAATAAAACTAGAGAAATCAGCAATAGTATTTTGTGACATCAAGGTAGAAAAGCCTATCTAAGAGGAACACAGCTCTAGCAACAGCAGCCAAATTAGCAGCAGCAACTTCAGGAGCTCTTAGCCCAGAGCCAGTAAGAGAATTGAACAATTAAATCAGAAAGATATTTCATGAGACCCTTTGCAAACACTTGATACAGTTGTGCAGTTTTGGGTCTCAGTTCCAGGACAGAGAGTGGTAGTTGGAGTCAGTTACAAGGGAATGGGCCCCCTGGTCAGAATTTCAAAGCAAAGAGAGTGCCAGCTCTTGCAGCCTCAGGACTTTTCCTGGTTAAAGATCAGATTGAAGAGTTGGAGAGCAGTAATCATACCTCTCCTTGGATCACACCGCTTTGGAAGCACCAAACAATTTGCTGGCCCCCAGAAATAACTCTGAAAACAGCAACCCAAAAAAGTCTGAAGCCTGGGACAGGCTCCCCACCCCCAGGTGAGGAGCATCCAGTTTTAATTGGTTTAGATAATTGGTTTAATTAGTTTAATTAGATAATTGGTTTAAATAGAAATAGACTGAAAAAAATGAGTAAACAACAACAAAGAATTTATCCATAAAAAGCTACTATAAGAGTGGGAAGACCAAGATATGAACTTAGAAGAAAGTTAGAGGAAATAGAAAAATTAGCTACAAAGTTACAAAGAAAAATGTTAATTGTACCCAAGCCCAACAAGAAGCACAGGCCCACCAAAGGGAGCGATTGGATAAAGTGCTGGGCCTGAAGTTAGGAAGACGTCTTCCTGAGTTCAAACCAAGCCTTGGATACTTATTAGCTCTGTGATACTGGGAAAGTCACTTAATTCAATTTATTTCAGTTCTTTATCTGTAAAATGAGCTGGAGAAGAAAATGACAAACCACTCCAGTATCTTTGCCAAGAAAACAGTCACAAAGTCAAATAAGACTAAAAATAGTTCAACCACAGACAATGAAGTAATAACCAAAAAGTTTTACAAGTTTCTCTAATAAAGGCCTCATTTCTTAAATATATAATGAGCATTGCATTGAGTCAAATTTATAAAAGCAATAGCCATTCCTCAATTTATATGTATATATATATATGTATATATATGCATATATATATATACATATGTATATATATATTTAAAGGATATAGTTAGCTTTTAGAACTCAATCTTTTTTATAGTCATATGAAAAAATACTCTAAATTAATATTGACTAGAGAAAGACACCACCTCATAAATCAGATAAGTGAAGAACAGGTAAACTAATGAATAAAATAATGAACTATTAATGAAACAGTAAAGTGATCCAACAATTTTAGAGAACAATATAGAATTTGGCCCAAAAGCTCTATAAAATTGTGACCCAGAAATTTTACTATTTACTAGTTCTATATCCCAAAGAGATAAAAGAAAATGGAAAAGGATTTATTTATACAAAAAAAAATTTAGATCAGTTCCATTTGTGGTGGTAAAGAACTGGAAACTGAAGGGATACCCATCAATTGGATAATGGCTGAACAGATTGTTTTATATGATTGAACTGGAATACTATTATGCGATAAGAGATGATGAGCAGAATGGTTTCAGAAAAAACTAGGAAGACACATAAACTGATGCAAAGTTCAATGAGTAGAACCAGAACACTGTATATCATAATAACAATATTGTAATGATGAGCAACTATAAAAGACTTAGCTAGTCTACTTAAAATAGTGACTCAAGACAATTCCAATAAGCATATGGTAAAAAGAATGTTATCTACCTCTAAAGATAGAACTAATAAGCTCTGACTGTTAACTGAGGCATTTTTTACTTTAATTTTATTATTTATTGGGATTTTTTGCAACATGACTAAGTAGAAATATGTTTTACATTACTTCACATGCATAATCAGTATCGAATAACTCACCTTCTAAAGTAGGGAGGAAGGATGGTGGAGGGAGAAAATTTGAAACTCGATTTTTAAAAAAACTTATCTAAATATTTTACCTGAAATTAGGAAAAAATTTTTTCAAAATAATTTTTTTCAAAAAAGATACTCTCTATTCCTAGCAATTCAGTGATCCAAGATGATCCAAAAAAGACTCATAATGAAAAATACCATCTGCATCCAGAGAGAGAATTGATGAAATAGGAATGCAAGCCAAAATATAGTTTAATTCATTTTCTTTCTTTATCTTCATCTTTTTGTTTTTGTTTTGTTTGATTTGTCTTCCATAAAATGACTAAAATATAAAAATGTTTTATATGATTGCACATGTAAAATATTTATCATATTGCTTATCATCTCAAGGAAGGGGGAGGAGAAGAAAGGAGAGAGGGAGAGAATTTGCAACTTAAAATTTTTTTAAATCCAATGATAAAAAATCTTGCATATAATTAGGGGGGAAATAAAATACAAATTAAAATTAAAAATTCATTTAAAATTTTATTTTTTAGAAAATTTTTCCATTGGTTACATGACTCATGTTCTTACTCTCCCCTCCACCCCCTCAACCTCCCCCCCCAAACCAACATGCATAAAATTAAAAATTCAGATGACACAAATTTAGGAGATAGGCAACATTTGGAGGACAACTACAGGATCTAAAACAATCAAGAAAACTACAAATTTGGAAGAAGAGTATTATAAAATTAATTAGGATTTAATGCAGTCTTATAGTAATTATAAATTGAATACATGAAAACATCCTATAGTCTCAATATTAGCAACATTAGAATCCCATAGCCAAGAAAACAAATTTGATCATATACATTACAAGAGGTAACGAATTCTCATTGAGGGAACTGATTGGTTCAATTTCTCTTTCTTTTAAGACTATGTATTAGACTGTAGTGATTTCTGGGGATCACTTTTTAAGGAAGAACATTGGCAATCTAGAATGTTCAGAGAAGATATGCCTGAAAGACATTTTACAATGAGATTTTGCACATGAGATCTCTGAGAAGTGATCAGCACAGAGTGCACTGGCTCTCCCACTACTATAGGCTTCAGTTTATTCTCTGTAAAATGGCCGTGTTGGATGAGATGATCTATACATCCCCTTTCAGCTCTAAAACCCAAAGATGTGATAGATCTCTCCTCATTATTGTCCTTTGTTTCTTTTTTACCTTTTTCCTTTAGGAATCATATATTCTTTGTGCTTCTCCCTCCTACATATCCTTTCTGAGTCCATTTTTTCACATTCATTCTCTGAAAAAGGCTTTTGCGTTTTTAGGCCCCTACAAGGGGCAACCCCTTTTCCTCTTGGAACTCCAAGAGGTATAATAGTTGTCATCATCATCCCCACTGTGCAAATAAGAAATTTGAAGTGTCAAGAGATTGTCTAATTTCTCCATGGTCACACAATGTTATATTAAAAGGAGGTCACTAATATCTATTTGATGTATATGAAGATGGAGTACAGAGAGATGATAGGATGGCACCTCTCTCTCCTTTATTTTTTGCCCAGGCAGGATCCTTCAGGTCAAAGTGTTTATCCCATCAGGACCCACCTGGGGTTAATTGATAGTAATTATTGGGCTCTTCAGCTGAGGTAATGTTGGTAATCTGACTGCGAGACTCCCTTCCCAAATAAGCTTTGGAAACCAATTCAGGAAGGTACTTTAAACTTTAAATATATTTGGTAAGAAGGATAATGGTGTGGGAGAGAGGTAATGGGAGACCCTAATTTAAATTAATACTAATGAATCTCTAACTGCAGGCAAATGAAGGAATCAAGACGATAGCTTCTCTCTGGTACAGCCTGGCCAGGACTAAACCAGAGTAGGCAAGCTGCTGTGAAATCTTCAGCTTCTTCTTCAGGAGATCTTAAGCCTTATCAGTTGAGATATTTCCACCCTTTCCGTCCTCTTCTTCTTCTCCTGCCCACTTCCCAGATCCCTCCCGGGCCCTGAGAAGCCTAGATAACTAAGATGATGAACTTCCTAATATCTAGGGCAGTAGAAACAAAGATGGTGGTCTAATGCAGAATGATGATGGTACAGGAAACACAGGAGGAGCTTGTGGGGTTGAGTTTGCAAGTCTCTATCTCCAAAGACCAGGATCCACACTGATCTCTAGCCTCAGGGACAGGCAAAGACCCAGAACCTCTGTCAGGGTTCTCAACTGCTCTCTCCTGAGTCCGCCTGCCTCTCTGGGAACCTTCTATCCAACTGATTCACCTGTCAAACAACAGTGAACTTCAAGCTCCCAGAGATTCAATATAACAACAACTAATATCAGAGTTCAAATCTGGTTTCAAACACTTATTAGCTATGTGACACTGGGCAAGTCCCTTCACCCTCCTTGCCTCAGTTTCCTCATCTGTAAAAAAATGAGCTGGAGTAGAAAGTGGCAAACTACTTCTGTATCTTGGTCAAGAAAGCTACAAATGGCATTATCTGCAATGGGGATAAACTAAAAGCTTCTTCATTTCCATCAATGGCATCTACCATTGGCACAAGACTCTTCACCATTCTAGTTGTCTTCTGAACATATTATCTTAGTGATGTACTGCCTGAAATATCATATGTGGAAGTAAATACAACATCCCAAGTAAAACCATCATTTCCTTATTCTTGGGATTTGTGTCTCCCTTAATGAAGCCCCAAATCTCCTAGGGTTCCTGGATCATATTATACTTTTTAAATCACACTTCATTTTTTTCAATTGGCAAAAATCTGTCTTCATTACCTCTTTCTATACTTTCTAACTGTGTGACCCCTGGGCAACTCACCAATTGCCTAGACCTTGCCCTTCTATCTTAGAGTTCTTTCTAAGGCAAAGAGTAAGGATTTACAAACATGAAAGAGTTAGATTTAATGGCATCTGAGGTACCTTCCACCTTCAGACTAGAAAATTATGATCCAATGATTTGGGCCTAATATTTTAACCTGTTAGTTTCTATCCTGGATCCTCTTCACTTTTCCTTTTACTATTTGGTTTGTTGATCTCATTAGTTTCCATGGATTCAATTATCTTCATGCTGATGACTTTCAAACCTACTTACTGAGTACTAACCTCTCTGCTGACCTCCACTATTTCCAACTCCCCTTAGATGTCTTGAACTGGATGTCCTGTACGCACCTTAAACTCAATATGGTCAATATTTAACTGATTATTTTACCCCGAAACCCTTCCCCCTTGCCTATTAGTATTAAGGACAGGCATATCCTCCTGGTCCCCCAGATTCGTGACTTACATTCCATTCTCAACTCTCCATTATCTCTAATCCTCAGAGCCAGTCTCTCACCAGACCTTTGCAACATCTCTTGAAGATGTCACCTTTTCTTCTTGACATTGCCACCACCTTGGTGTAGGCCAGGGGTCGGCAACGTATGGCTCTCGAGCCATATCTGGCTCTTTTGAGGGCCAGAGATGGCTCTTTCTGCAGGAGCCATAAAGTCCATTTTTTTCAGGCGCTGTTACAGGAGCGGCCCTGTGAGCACTGGACGGCTCTCACGAAATTACATTTTAAAAAATGTGGCGTTTGTGGCTCTTACGGCCAAAAATGTTGCTGACCCCTGGTGTAGACTCTCATCTTCTTATACCTGGATGACTGCAATAACTTGCAGCCTTTTCTGCCTGTCATAAATCTCTGCCAACTATAGTCCACCCTCTACTCAGATACAAAGCACTAATCTTAATATACATGTCCAACCATGTCACTCTCCTGTATGCTCCAACGGCTCCCTAATCACCTCAGGATCAAATGCAAAATTATGTGTTTTGTGTTCAAAGCTCTCTATTACCTTGATTCCACACCTCAAAAATGCATACAAATTTACAGTGTTTTTACAACTTATGCCCTGTCCACTCTCCACACACACACCATGCAATCTTCATTCCAGAGACTCTAGCCTCCTTGCTTTTCTTCCAACAGACACTCCATACTTAGACTCCAGGCATTTTCAGTGATTGTTTCCCCATGCCTGGAATGCTCTCCCTCTCATCTCTGCTTCCTGGCTTACCTGGAGTCATCCAAGTCCCAACTAAAAGCTACCCTTCTAGAAGTCTTTCCCAGCCCCTCTTAATACCAGCGCCGTCCCTCAGTTAACTAATTCCTACTTACCCAGCATACAGCTTGTTTATACATAGTTGTTTGCTTGTTGACTCCCCGTTAGACTCCTTGGGGTTGGGGACTGTCTTTTGTCTTTCTATCCATAGTACTTATCCCAATGCCTGACACATAGAGGCACTTAATAAATGCTTATAGACTGATCGAAACCTGATTGTCATTCACTGTGTTGTTGCTTCTATGTTGTCGTTGTTGCTAGGAGTATCTGAGGACAACACAGTCAATCAGAAGTTTCCCAACGATGGACCTGACCTCCATGGCCCCATTTCCCACACAATTTCTACAGGAATTGGATAATGATGAAGCATCTAATGAAAAGCTACAAGGAGTCAACATTTGGAATGAATTTGAGTGGCGCAAAACTTTTTATCCAGAAAATAACCAGGAACATATTGTAGTGTCCATCACTCTGATCCTTGGGCTATGTGGACTAGGAGGAAATAGCATCATCTTCTGGCTTGTTGGCTTTTGCCTTAAGAGAAACTCTTTCTCTGTCTATGTGTTCAGCCTGGCCATTGCTGACATCTTTTTCCTTTGCCTCCTGACTTTCTTATCCACAGTGAAAATTTTTCATGCCTATCTACTTTTCAAAATATATGTAGCTTCAGTAATAGCTGAAACAATCATCTATAATGTGGGTCTGGGCCTCCTGGCAGCCATTAGCATTGAGTGCTGTCTCTCTGAACTTTTCCCCATCTGGTATCAAAGTAAACGTTCGAAACACACATCCGCCATTGTGTGCACCCTGCTCTGGGTTCTACCTGTCCTGCTTCTGACATTAAATTACGTAATGTGTAGTGATTTAGGCCACGTCATTGGCTGTAAGAGCTCTGAAATGGCCCAGGCAGTATGGACTGTGCTCCTGGCTTCAGTGCTGTGTGTATCCAACCTGACTCTGATGCTCAGGGTCCAGTACAGCTCTAAGTGTCCTCAGCATCCCAGGTTCTACCTCCTTGTCCTGCTCATGGTCCACGTGTTCCTTGGCCTTGGCCTTCCTTTGATGATCTCTATTGTTGGGAAGTTAAAGGAGAGGACTTACCTATTCATGGTCCTTCCCTTACTTCTTTGTATGAATAGTAGTACCCATCCCCTCATTTTCTTCTTGGTGGGGATCCTGGATGAGAAGATCCAAAAGAAGACCCTCGTGTTGGTTCTTCAGAGAGTTCTGGAGGATAAGGAAAATCCAGGGGAGGATGAAGAGACACCCCACGTGGAAACTGTGGAGATGTCATCCTGGAAGGGGGCTGCAGGAGAGGCATGAAAAGACAGTAGTAATTCCTTGAGTCTTTTTTATCACAGATGTTTTCCCCCAGGCTACCCAAGCTGTAATTCCTTTCTTAATCTGACTAGATGAGTTGGTAGGAGTTTTAGGATTTCTGCTCAGAGGCATCACTCAGTTTTTCCTTTGTGTTCGTTGTCAGTGTCTCCTTCCTGGGCTAGAAGTGTGCCTGAGATTATGCCCTGGTAAATTTGGAGGCAGAGCGATATTTGACTCATAAGGACATAACTGTTTGGGGCTAGTTTTCCCAATACCTCTGTTTCTGGGGAAATAAAAAATCTTTGCTTCTTTTCCATATCCTTGCATCATCATCAAGAAAACTACTGGATATTGGTACAGTCTCCCTGGAAAGCAACTTGAAATTGTTCCCCAGAGTTATTACATTGTACATACCGTTTGGCCCAGCAACATTACTGCTAAGTCTATGCCCCAAAGAGATCAGAGAAAAGATTAAAAGACTTCTTATAGGCAAAATTATCAATAATGTCTTTTTTAGGGGCAAAGAAATAGGAACTAAGGAGGTGATTATTAATTGGGGAATATCTGAAAGAAATCATTCCACATTGATTGAATGGTCCCACTAAAAACAAAATGTTGAAAGAGATAGTTTCAGAGAAATCTGGGAAGACCTTTTGAACTGATACGAAATGAAGCAAGAGAACTGTTTATAAAATAACAACATTGTCATGTTAAACAACTTTTAAAGACTTAAGAAGTTTGCTTAATATCAGGACTGACAAGGATTCTTGAGGACCAGTGATGCAGCCTCTATCCGTTTTTGTGGAGGAAGTGATAGCCTCAAGGAGAAGAATGAGATTAACATTTAGGGGCATGGCCAATGTGGGAATTTGTTTTGTTTAACTATGGACTCTTGTTTTGTTTTGTTTTTGTTTTGTTTTCAGTGGAGGAGAGAGAGAAAAAAAATCAATTTATGTTAAATCAAGTCAAATAATTTTTAGAAAGAACCATTGTTTATGCTCTTACATTGTCTCCTCCTGAATAGGACTCTCTGAAGCTGCTGCTCATTGGGTAGAGGTGGTTAAGGGGTGTCCAAAAGTAAGGTCTATGTCAAACAAAATAAAATCCAGAAAATATTTGAAATCATAAAGTAAAACAAAAGTTTTAGGGCTACCCCCCCCCAAAAGCCCCACATTTCTTAAAATTGATCTTAGATCAATATTTTTAAAAAAGGAATAGACAGTTTTAAGGTTCAACAGTCCAATCTCTGAACAATATCTAACCAGGCAGAACCACAAAGGCCTTGGTCAAAATTCCTTCCTTCATGGCCCTCTATAAGGTCAAGATAGGAACTGAGAAGTACCAGTACTACATCTTCCTTTATTTCCTTGTCATTATTCTAAGCAGTGGGAAAAAGAAGGCCTCAGAAACTCCTCTCCCCTTCACTGTTGAAGGAAATACGAGATTATTGCTTGAAATAAATTTGTTGTTGTTTAATCATTTCAGTCATATGTGACTCTTCATGACCTTAGTTGGGCTTTTCTTGGCAAAGATACTGAAGTGCCATTTCCTTTTTCAACTCTTTTTTTTACAGATGAGAAAATTGAGGTAAATAGATTTAAATGACTTGCTTACGGTCACACAGCTAGAAGTATCTGAGGCCAGGTTCGAACTAGGGTCTTCCTCCCTCCGGGTCTGGCTCTCTATCCACTGTGCCACCTACCTGCCCTGAAATAAATTTACTCCTACCAGTACTGTTAACACACACACACACACACACACACACAAATATAGTTAAGAATCTCTGTTTTTTAGGAGAAACCAATGGCCTGAGTATGGAGAAATCAGATATAGTATGAAGAAGGAATCTGAAAATTCAGCCTCTTTGATAGGGTTGGTGAGCTAAGAGAGTTCAAGGTCATGGTGCCAGTCATGATCTGGATAATAAGAGGGAGTCTTTCCTTACCTGACTCAAGCTTCTCTTCCAAGAAAGTGTCAAGGCAGGAGCTCAGGGCAAAATCTTGGTCAGTAGGCATGCCAGTAGGGAAGATGGGAGTGTGAAATGTGGTCTAGGAATGGACATCATTCACAAGATGGTTAGATGGAGTAGAGGAGATTAAAGGGGATCAGAGGAACAGGGAAGTGAGCAGAGTCATGTATAAATGCTGAGATAAGTCCCATGAGACATTTTCTAATAATCTCTGGGCACTGACTAGTCAGTGATATGTCACAGGAAATCACAGGGATTTCTGTATCTTAATGATAATACTTGCTCTAGCTTCAAGTCCCTCCATAGGCTCCTGTAGTCCAGCAAAAGGTCAGAGGACCAGTCTTTCTATAGGTCACCTCAGGGAGACCTCTTTTCCTTCTGACTTTCCTGGATTATACTCAGTGACAAAGGTCTGGAATTCTGGGTCCTAAGTTCATGGCTTCTGTTACTGGAGTCAAGGCATATTTCTAAGGTGACCAAGGAGAGAAGTACTAAACATAGATGTTTGGTGAGAGAAGAGACCAGTCCCCTTGGTGGGACAGACACAGGTGGAAGTGTCTTCAGGACCTTCCTTGCCTACTACTTTACATATTCTACACTTTCAGTTACCCTGCTATCTGAATCTGCATCCATGAAGGGACTGAAGAGATATTTTAAGCAGCTAGATGATGCTGTCAATAGAGTGCTGTTTCAGGACTAAAGGAAGACCTGAGTTCAAGTCCAGCCTCAGACACTTGCTAATTATGTAACCCTAGGTAAATCATTTAACTTCTGTTTGCCTCAGTTTCCATAAGTATAAAATGAGAATAATAATAGCACCTACCTTCCTGGGTTGTTGTAAGAATCAAATGAAATAATATTTGTAGAGTGCATATTACACTTCCTAGCACATAGTAGGCACTATATGCGTGTCATCATCATCATCATTATAATGATTTTGAGCAGTATAATGATGATGATGATGGCCTAGAGTTATAAACTATTAATAGGGAATTCCTCTGCTTTTCTTTTATATCTCAGAAGATGCTTCATTGACCTTGAGGTCTTTGTAATCTCTGTTCCCACTATAAGTTTTTTTATGATTTTGACTACACAAATCATAGAAATTGACAGAAAATGTTATCCTAAAAAAAATAAGAAAGAAAGAAAGAAAATGTCGTCCTATTAAAGAGCTTCTCTACGTAAAAAGCACACTGGAAAAATAAAAATTGGTCTAAACTCAGTGGGTAATTTCATTTATTTCAGGAAAGCTTTCTGGATGTGTAGAGAGAGAATCTGTTTTTAGATTCCAATCTTTTCTTTTGTCCATCCTCATTGTGCCCTCCCCTGTGTTTTTCCTTTAAACTTTTGCTCTACATCAATTCCTCTGGTTTCTTGGAGGAAAAAAAGCTTGAATTTAACTCTTGTTTTCACTCATGGAAGAAATCTTCTTTGCAATACCACCATTTCACATTCATCCACCATGGTCCAAACCCAGAGATGATGACTAAGACACAAGAGTAGAGTTCAAACATTCAAAGCTTAGAGAGAACATAAGGAAGGATGGATGACTTTGTAAACTCTCATCATTTCTTTGATTGTTGTTGCTAAATTCCCCTGATTTCTCAGATCAGGAATCAATTTCAAAGATATACCTGGGATGATAGAATTAGGACAGAAAGTAACCTATCAGAGGACAGGTAGGATTCCCCACCCATTTCTGTACTCTCTCTGGTAGAAACTACGTGTGTCTTATTCTTAGCATTTTTGATACCAGTTCTGGGGGTGGAGGAGTAATGGACTCTTTCTTACTTCCCATGTCTGAACAATGTCCCCTTGTCCACATGTAGCCATTGTTGCAGATGGATTTTAGCTGCAGTCAGATGTTCGACTAGCTGCCTATGAAATCCATTCTGAATATGAGGTTCCACTTTTCTCAAATGTTCTTCATTGTCTTAATGAAACAAAAATATCATTAATATTGTCTCTCTTCCCTCAGTTTGTCCTCAAGATTCAAGATAATGGGCATCATTCTTTCCATATCTTTCTACTTGATATAATGTTTTTCTTCCCCTACTACATTGTTTCCAGATCATCAGAGACTATATTTGCCCTACATTTTCTTCCAGACATTCTTTTTGTTTTTCCAGCTTTCTAAGTCTAATGAATTGATTAATGACACAAATCTGCATAATGAACATTTAGGAAAGGAAGGCTTCATGTCAAAGGGCTTACAGGGTTTTCTTTATTCAGCAAATATCAGGCTAAAGTCACCTCATTTCCTTTGTGCATAAGGTCACTAGGGAAATGAAGAAACTAAGCCCAGAAGGGATCCCCAAAGTCACTCAGTAAACTATGACTAGAGAAGTCCTTCCACCTCAGCTATAATGAATAACACAGGTCAATTGCTCACAGCCTACTCCTCTGCCCCACCACACTACCAGACATTGTCATCCACTTGATTGTGTCATTGTCCACAAGTGTTCTATATTTTGGTACAGAAGAAACTTAATTTCATCTCTCTAATCATAATCAGTTGTCATTCCATCTTTCCATTTTCCTGCAAATTCCAAAACCCATTCTTTTTTCTCAACACAACCTCCAACCTCACTACCTCTCAGTTCTTCCCTAGTTCATCACTCCTGCCCTAGCTATACTCAGTTCACTTCATCATCTTAATTCTTTAGTGAACCAACTCTACACAGAATTCTTTTTAAAGTCTCTTAACACTTATCCTTCCAATCTTCCCCCTTGTATGATTCCCTCCATCCAGTATCCTCACTCTCACTTATGTACTGCCAAATGAAGCTGGAGAAAAACCACAAAATGATGTTGATGTCACCCATAGCTTATGTTACATGATTTCAACTGGATCCTGAGTGCTGCAAATCAATCCTTTTATGCACCCCTAATTGATTCACTATTGGATCAACCAAAGCAGCTTTTCTAAATCTTTTCATCCCTCCTCTCACATGTTCTATTTCTCCATTTTTCATCTTCTCAGATGAGAACATTGTGTCATTTTATTTTATTTTTTAATTGTTTATATTTAAATATTTTTCCATGTTTACATGATTCATTTTCTTTTCCTCCTTTTTCCCTCCCCACCCTCCCAGAACCAAGAAGCCATTCCACTGAGTGGTACAATTGTTATCACTTGATACCTATTTCCATATTATTCATTTTTGCTATAGAGATATCTTTTAAAGCCTAAACCCCAAACCCTCAAACCACACATACATGTGATAAGTGATATCATATGTTTTCTTTTGCATTTCTACTTCCATGGTTTTTCCCCTCAATGTGGTTAGCATTCTTTCCCATAAGTCCTTCAAGATTATCCTGGCTTGTTGCGTTGCTACTAGTGGCAAAGTCTATTACATTGGATTGTTCCACAATATTTTACTGTCTACAATGTTCTCCTGGTTCTGCTAATTTCATTCTGCATCAGTTCACTGAGGTTTCCTAGTCCATATAAAAATCCTCCAGATCATCATTCCCCAACTTGTTCAGCCATTCCCCAATTAAGGGGCAACTCTTCATTTTCCAATTTTTTGCCACCACAAGAGTGCAGCTATGAATATTTTTGTTCAAGTATTTTTCCTTATTATCTCTATGGGGTACAAACCTAGTAGTGGTATGGCTGGATCAAAGGGTATATATTCTTTTAAAGCCTTTTGTACATAGTTCCAAATTGCCTTCCAGAATGACTGAATTAATTCACAACTCCACCAGCAATGTATTAGTGTCCTGATTTTGCCACAATCCCTCCAACATTTATTATTTTCCTTTACTGTCATATTGGCCAATCTGCTAGGTGTGAGGTGGTATCTCAGAGTTGTTTTGATTTGCATTTCTCTAATTATAAGAGATTTTAAAACACTTTTTCATGTGCTTATTGATAGTTTTAATTTCTTAATCTGAAAACTGCCTATTCATGTCCCTTGTGTGTCATATTTTATTGAGAAAAATTGAGATAATTATCCAAAGTCTCCCTCTTCTACCCTCTTCATTAAATCACATCATTCAAATGTTACTTTATCACTATCTATCTTTCTTCACTCCTGTTTTCCACAAAGAGGTACTTTATGTGCCCAAGTGATCCCAATCTTTTCCATCTCCAAAAATTCCTCCCTCTGTTATCCTTACTCACTAATCTTTAATCCCTGTTTCTTGGCTACTCACCTATTGCCTATAAACCAATCAATTGATAAAACATTTTTAAGTGTCTATTATGTGCCAGGCATTGTGCTACTCTCTGGGAATACAAAAAAGAGGGAAAAAAGAGTCCTTGCCCTCAAGCATGAGCTTCCCCATTTCTCACCTGTACACACACAAAAAAAAACCCATTCACTTATTTTATCTATCTCCACTACCTATAGTTCTATATATATTTTCTCTCTCTTTTGTGGCTAACCTCCTTGAGAAAACTACCTGCAAACAGGTGCCTCCACTTTCTTTCCTGGAACTCTATTCTTAACTCTTTGCAACGTCTTACTACCTCATCAATCAAATGAAATGTAGTCTCAGAATTTACTGATTTTCTCTTAATAGGCTAATTAAAAGCATTTTCTCAATCCTTTTCCTTCTTAATGCCTTTTCAGGCTTAGAAACTCTCAATCACTCACTTTTCCTTGATACTCTCATCTCTCTAGGTTTTGTTTCCTTCACTATTGGTCTCTCCTGATTCTCCTCCTACTTGTCTGACTACTCCTCTCTCTGCTTTCCTGGATCTTCATCCAGTTCATACCCACTAATAGTGTGTGTCTCACAAGGCTTTGGTTTGGCCACTCTTCTTCAATACAATTTCACTTGATGATTTCATCAGTTTTCATTATTTTAATTAGCATCTCTGCAAATGGCACTTAGTTCTACTTGTCTAGCCTAAACCCCTCATTTAATCTCCTTTCCTACATATTCAACTTCCTTTTGCAGATATTTATAGAACTTATAGATAGTTACATATCTATACATATATTTACACAGCTCTAGATAGATATAGGTCTTATAGATATTTAAACTCAACATGTGAAAATTTGAACTCATTATATCTCCTACAAAACTATTCCCCTTATTTGCAACTGTTATCTTCAATTCCTTTCTCTCTTTGACATTACTATGTCTAATCAGTTGCTATTATCTACTATTTTAACTACATAACATCTTTTTTTTACTTCCAAATACCTTTATTGTTTTTAATATCCATTTATTTGTTTGTTTGTTGCATTTAAATACCATATTAATTCCCTCCCTTCCCTTCCCCATGAGAGAAATCTATAACTATATCTTCCTTTTCTATATGTCAGTTCTTTCTCTAGAGGTGGACATACCCAAGTCCTTCTTCAAACAATATTTCTATTGTTGTATACAATGTTATCTTGGTTCAACTCATTTCACTCTTCATAATTTCCTGTAGGTGTTTCCATGTTTTTCCAAAATTAATCTTTGTCATTTCTTGCTGTGCAATAACAACCATATACCACAACTTTAGCCATTCTCCAATTGATGGGCATCCCTTCAATTTCCAATTCTTTGCCACCACAAAGAGAGTTGCTATGAATACTTTATAACTTAAAGATTCCTTTACCTTTTTCTTGATTACCTTAGGAAATAAACCGAATAATGGTATTTCTTGGGTTAAAAGATATGCATGGTTTTATAATTCATTGAGCATAATTCTAGATTGCTCCCCAAAATGGTTGGATCAATTCACATTTCTATCAACAATGAATTGGCATCCCCATTTTTCTACATCTCCCTCCAACATTTGTCATTTTGTTCTTTTTGTCATTTTAGCTAATCTAATAGATGTGAAATGATATCTCAGAGTTGTTTTGATTTACATTTCTCTATCAGTAGTGATTCAGAGCATTTTTTCATATAATTATATATGGCAGTGGTTCCCAAACTTTTTTGGCCTGCCACCCCCTTTCCAGAAAAAATATTACTTAGCCCCCTGGAAATTAATTTTTTTAATTTTAATAGCAATTAATAGGAAAGATAAATGCACGTGTGGTTGTCACTGCTCCTCTAGATCACTGTGGCACCCACTGGGGGTAGTAGCGCCCACTTTGGGAATCACTGATATATGGCTTTGATTTCTTCATTCAAAAACTATCTGTTCCTATCTTTTGATCATTTACAAATTGAGGAATGAATCATATTCTTATATAGTTGACAAAGTTCACTGTTTACTTTAGATATGAAATCTCTTTCTGAGAAACTGTCTACAAAACTTTTCTCTAACTTACTGCTTTCCTTCTAGCCTGGGCTACATTTATTTTATTTACATAAAATTTTTTCAACTTGAATGTATTCAAAATCATCCATTTTACATCTCACAATGCTTTCTTTCTCTTGTTTATTCATAAATTCTTCTACTATTGATAAATGTATAGGGAATATGTTCCCCTTTCTTCTGATTTACTTACTCTTCCAATTTACTTATTACTTACAGCTAGGTTATGGAACCGTTTTGATCTTATTTTGGTAAATGATATTGGTCCATAACTAATAGACTACTTTCCAGTTTTTCCAATTTTTTTTTACCAATAGTGAATTCTTATTCCAAGTTTTTGTATCTTTAACTTTGTCAAATACAAGTTTACTATAATCTTTTACATCTATTTGTTGTATCTCTTCTGTTCCCCTGATCTATTCTATTTCTTAGCCCAGACTAGATAGTTTTGATAACTACTCCTTTATAGTATAATTCAAAATCTGCTACTACTAGACTAATTTCCTTTACATTTTTCATTAATTTCATTAATTAATCATTTTTCATTAATTCCTACTCTATACCTCTTTGTTTTCCAAATGAATTTTATTATTTTTTAATTCAACAAAATAATTATTGGCAATTCAATTGGGATAGCAGCAAGAAAGTAGATTAATTTAGGTAGAATTGTCATTTTAATTATATTGGCTCTGCCCACCCCTGAGAAATTAATATTTCTTCAATTAAAAAATCAGACTCTATTTGTAAAAAAGTATTTTATAATTATATTCATGTGGTTTCTGGATTTGTTTTGGCAAATAGACTCTCAGAAACTGTATTCTATTTATTATTACTTAAATGAGTTATCTTATTATCTCATTGTTGGTGATATGTAGAGATGATAATGATTTATGTGGGTTCATTTTATAGTCTACTTCTTTAATAATATAACCTCTCTTAATTATGACCCCTTCTTTTCTCTGGCACACTGCCATGTAACAAACCTTTATCCTCTCAACCATGTACTATTGAAATAAATCACTGACTGGTCTATTTCCCTCACATCTCTCTGTACTCCATTCCATCCTCCACTCACCTCCCAAATTGATCCCAAAATTCAGATTGCATCATGTGATCTTCCCAAGTCTATCAACTCTAGTGACTTCCTTTTATGTTCACTATAAAAAATTGAAAAAAGACTTTTATAGTCATTATAATCTTGTTCCTTTGCCTTTCTAATTTTCTTATGTTTTTCTTCTCCTACCTATTTTGTAATCCAGTGTTCTCTTTGATGTTTTTTTTCAATAAAATTAATCAGAATTGACCTGCTGGAAGAACAGGCAAAGAAGTCCAGTGATGAAAAGAGTCCCTAAAAAGCACAATAGATCAAATTGAAAAGGAGAATCTAAGATTGTAGAGGAAAATCAGTCTTTAAAACCTAGAACTGGGCAAGTAGAAGCTAATACTTTCATGAGATATCAAGAAATAATAAAAGAAAAGAAAAAGAAAAAATAGAAAATATGAAATTTCTCACTGAAAAAAACTGACCTGGAAAACAGATCCAGGAAAGACAATTTGAGAATTATTGGACTACCTGAAAGCCATGACAAAAAAAAGGCTAGACATCATATTAAAAGAAATTATTCAAGAAAACTCCCTCATGTTCTTGAACAAGAGAGTAAAATAGACATTGAAAGAATTCCCAGATCACTTCCTACATTAAATACCCAGATGACAACTCCCAGGAATGTTATAGCCAAGTTCAAGAGCTTCCAAACCAAGGGGAAAATACTGCAAGCAGTCAGTAAGAAACAATTTACATATCATGGAACCCCAGTCAGAATTACACAGGATCTGGAAGCTTCCACACTGAAGGACCACAAGTCCTAGAATATGATATTATGGAAGGCAAGGGAATAGTTGGAGGAGATGTAACAAAAGTGGGACTTTAATATACTGCTGGTGGTTTGTGAATTGATCCAACCATTCTGGAAGGCAATTTGGAATTATGCCCAAAGAAATTTAAAAGAAAGCATGTGCTTTGATTCAGCAATACCACTTCTAGATTTAGTGGTACTTTGTACCCTAAAGAGATAATTTTAAAAAAAGGGCTGTACAAAAATATTCATAACTATATTCTTTGTGGTGGCAAAAATTAGAAAATGATGGCATGTCCCTTGATTTAGGAATGGCTGATCAAATTGTGGTATATGATGGTGATGGAATACTGTTGTGCTATAAGGAATGATGAATTGATGGATTTCTATAAGAACTGGAAAGACCTCCAAGAATTGATGTGGAGTGAAAATTCAAGCTATTCCATCTCTCCCTCATTCTCTACTGCCTACAAATATGACCATGTCTCCCCATCTTAAAAAACCTTCACTTTATCCTTCCATCTCTATCAGCCTATATTTCTTTTGCCCTTTGAAGATTATTTCTTAAACATCCATCTGCAAGAAGAATCTTCCCTTTTCATCCTATTTTTTCTTTACATTTTCCAATCCAGCTTCTGACCTTATCATTCTCTTCAAGATTCCTCATGATTTCTTAGTTTTCAAATCCAATGGATTTTTCTCAGTCCTCACTCCTCTTGCCTTTTTAAGAAACTTTTAAACAATTAAATACTCTTTTCTTGAGACTCTCTTTCAAATAGCTTTTCAGAATGCTATTCTCTCTTGGTTATCTTTCTTCCTATCTGACTGCTCCTTCTTTGAGTCTTTTTTTGCTGAGTCCTCCAGACTATACCCTTTAACTGTAGAACCCAAGGTTTTGCCCTGGGCCCTCTTGTCTTCTTCTTCTATGCCATTCCACTTGTTGACCTCATTAGTTCCTATGGATTTATTTACTGCTTATCTTGATGCTAATAATTATCATATTTATCTATCGTACCCACTCTCTCTGCTGACCTCCAGTCTTACATTTCCAACTACATTTCAAACAACTTAAGCTGGATGTTCAGTTGTCACCTTATATTGATTAAGTCCTAAACAGAACACATTATCTTTCATCTTAAACCATCCCTCCCCCACCTCCTTCCAGCCTCATTATTTTTTAAAACTCTTCCCTTCTCTCTTAGAATCAATACTGTGTATTTGTTCTAAGGCAGAAAAGTAGTGAGGGATTAAGTGACTTGCCCAGAGTCATACAGCTAGAAGGGTATGAGGCCAGATTTGAACCTAGGACATCCTGTCTCTGGTCCTGGCCCCCTACCCACTGAGCCACTTAGCTACTCCTCTTCTTTTACTAGTGTTGAAGGCAATATCATCTTCCAAGTCCTTCATTCTTAAAATCAAAGAGTCGTCATGGACTAATCCTTAGTGTATCTCACCTTCCCCCCCATCCAATCTGTTGCCAAAGTCTATCAAGTTCCCCTTTTCAACATGATTTGTTTATGTCTCCTTCTCTTCTCTAACACTGCCACCACTCACCCTCATTATGTAATGCCTGGAAGACTGCAACAGCCTTCTGGTGAAGTTGCCTGGTTAAGTCTCTTTCAACTCCAATCTTTCCTTCATTTTTAAAGCCAACAAAATGGCTTTCCTGAACGATAAGTTTGAGCATGTCATTCCCCAACTCAGTAAACCCCAATGGCTCTGTAGCTTCTAGGATTAAATACAAAAGGCTCTGTTTGGCATTCAAAGTCCCTCCTTACCTAACCCCCTCAAATCTTTCCAGTCTTCTGAAATTTTATTCCTGGTGTGTAATAAGAATTTTTAACCCCAGCATCCCACTTTTGTTCTCACCTTACGTCCTTACGTTTTGGAGATAAAGTTTTTGTGTGAGCACACCCCTCTCTTTTTTAATCTCTGATCACAGCTGGGTAAGCCGGTTTTACTCAAGCTTTTACTTTTGTCCTTTTATTTCCTCTACTTCAGGTGATTATTAATAAATATTATAAAATATAATACTTGGAA
This sequence comes from Gracilinanus agilis, assembly GCF_016433145.1. Lineage (NCBI taxonomy): Eukaryota > Metazoa > Chordata > Mammalia > Didelphimorphia > Didelphidae > Gracilinanus > Gracilinanus agilis. The sequence goes on along the minus strand of NC_058135.1, from coordinate 295,229,051 downwards.
TTATTGGATATTAAATTTAATCTTACACTGGACACTTACTATTTGATCAAATGACACAGGCCTCCAGGAACAAGATACTCCATCTCTCATCAAAGGGCATTTTCTCAGGCTCTCTCCCAAATCTGGAATGTTCTCCCTTCTCATCTCCGTGTTCTGGCTTATCTGGAGTCATTCAAGTCCCAACTAAAATCTCATTTTCAGGAAGCCTCCCAACCTCTCTTAATACTAGTGCCTTTCCTCTGTTAATTAATCCCTATTTATCTACTATGCCGCTTGTTTATACATACTTGTTTGCTTGTTGATTCTCTCATTAGATAGTGAGCTCTTCAAGGGCAGGGCCTGTCTTTTGCCTTTCTATCCACAGTGCTTAGCATGGTGTCTGACACATAGTAGGCACTTAATACATGCTTTTTTTTTAAAACCTCACCTTCTGTCTTGCAGTCAATACTGTGTATTGGCTCCTAGGTGGAAGAGTGGTCAGGGTAGGCAACGGGGGTCAAGTGACTTGCCCAGGGTCTCACAGCTGGGAAGTGTCTGAGGCCAGATTTGAACCCAGGACCTCCCGTCTCTAGGCCTGACTCTCAAACCACTGAGCTACCCAGCTGTCCCCACTTAATATATGCTCACTAAGTCATCAAAGCATATTGTCATTTATGTGTTTTTTGTTGCTTCTATATAAACCTTCTATGCCATTATTCAGGTGACTGATAAAAGAAAAATGCTAAAAATCTCAAGCCACAGAAGAGATCCTTCAGGCACTTTCCTGAAGTCCTCCTTTCAAACTGACATAAACCATTAATAATTACATATTTTTTCTAGTCATTTAACCAGTTCCAAATTCACATACACATACTATCACCTCGGTCACAGTGTCCCATTGGTCTTGTTTTATTCGATATGATTTTATTAGTCCTAATCTTTTGTAATCTTCAAAGCAAAAAATAAATACAAAAGACGATCTAATCATTCATTTTGTTGTCGCTGTTGTTAGGAGCATCTGAAGACAACACAGTCAATCAGAAGTTTCCCAGCGATGGACCTGACCTCCACGGCCCCATTTCCTACACAGTTTCTACAGGAATTGGATAATGGTGAAGCATCTAATGAAAAGCTACAAGGAGTCAACATTTGGAATAAATTTGAGTGGCACAAAACCTTTTATGCAGTGGATAACCATGAATATACTACAGTGTTCATCACTCTGATCTGTGGACTTTGTGGACTCGTAGGAAATAGCATCTTCTTCTGGCTCGTTGGCTTCCGCGTTAAGAGAAGCCCTTTCTCTACTTATGTGTTTAATCTGGCTACGGCTGACATCATTTTCCTTTGCTTCCTGACTTTCTTATCCACAGTGAAAATTTTTCACATCTATCTGCCTTTCTCAACATACACAGGATTGGTATTAGCTGAAACAATCGCTGATGATGTGGGTCTGGGCCTCCTGGCAGCCATTAGCACTGAGTGCTGTCTCTCTGAATTTTTCCCCATTTGGTATCAAAGGCAACGCCCAAAATATACATCAATTGCTGTGTGCATCTGGTTCTGGGTTCTAGCTTTCCTGCTACTGACATTAAATTATGTAATATGTAATAATTCCCTCTATGGCACTGCCTGTCAGGGATATGAAGTGACCCAGGCAGCATGGACTGTGCTCCTGGTCTCAGTGCTGTGTGTTTCCAGCCTGACTCTGATCCTCAAGGTCCAGTACAGCTCTCGGCGCCCTCAGCATCCCAGGTTCTACGTCCTTGTCCTGCTCATGGTCCATATATTTCTTGGCCTTGGCCTACCTTTGATTATCTTTATTGTTGGAAAGTTAGAGGAGAGAACTTATCTCTCCAAGGTTACTCCCTTACTTCTCTGTGTGAACAGTAGCATTCACCCCTTCCTTTCCTTCTTTGTGGGGATCCTAGATAAGAGTCAAAAGGAACCCCTCAGGTTGATTCTTCAAAGGGTTCTGAGTGATAAGGAAGATCCAGGGGGATTTAATGAGACATCCTGCATGGAAACCATGGAGATGTCACCTGGTAGGGGACGCTAGGAGAGGCATGAAAAGACAGTAATTCCTTGAGTCTTTTTTGACCATAAATGCTTTCCCATAGTCTATCCCTGTCTACAACTATTTTCTTAACCTGACCAGATGAGTTGGTAAAAGTCTTGGGATTCCTGCCCAGGGGCATCACTCCGATTTTTCTTTGTGTTCATTGTCAAGGCGTTCTTCCTGGGTTAGAATTGTGCCTGAGATGGTGCCCTGGTAAACTTGGAGGGAGAGCTACATCTGACTCATAGGGACATAACAGGTCTTGGCTATTTTCCCAGTACCTCTAGTTCTGGAGAAATGAAGGACAATTCCCCCTGAAAAATCTCTGCTTCTTTTCCATATGCTTGCATCATCATCAAGAAAACTACTGGATATTGGTATAGTCCTCCTGAGAAGCAACTTGGAATTGTGTCCCAGAGCTACTAAATTGTGCATGTCCTTTGGCCAAGAAATATTACTTCTAGGCCTATGCCCCAGGGAGACCAAAGGAAAGAGGACAAGACATCTTGTGTGCCAAGTTATCAATAATGTCCTTATGTAGTGGCAAAAAACTAGAAATAGTCATTTGGGGTATGTCTGAACAAAATATGCTACCGTGAAATCATCCTATTAAAAACAAAATATTGAAAGATCATTTCAGAGAAAACTGGGAAGATTGAACTGTAACATGAAGTCGGAAGAATCAAGAGAACTATTTATACACTAACAACATTCTTTAAAGATTTAAGAATTTTACTTAATACCAGAACTAACAAGTATTCTAATGGATCAATGATGCAGCCTGCTAAGCACTTTCTGAGGGGGAAGTGATAACCTCAAGATACAGACGGAAATAAGTATTTGGGGGTATAACCAATATGAGAATTTATTTTGTCAAACTATAAACTCTTTTTTCTTTTCTTCTGTTTCCAATGGGAGGAGAGGGGGAAAATAAATGCTTGTTAAATTTAATAAAATAATTTTAAAAGAGAATAATTTTTGTGCCCTTATTTTGCCTCCTTTTGAATAGGCCCTACTGAAGCTTCTCCCTGGATAGAGGATTTTAAGGGGTGTCCAAAAATAAAGATGATGTAAAACAAAAAATCTACAAAATATTTTAAATAATAAAATACAACAAAAGTTATAGGACCACCTCCCTCCCCCCATAAAAAAAGATCCTCATTTCTTAAAAATTTTCTTGGGTCAACATAAAAAGGAGAAAGAAAAGCGAGTTTGTGGGACAGTCCAATCTCTGCACAGTGCAATTTCATCTATAGAAACAGTATTTGCCTAGGCAGACCCACAGGTGCCTCAGTCAAAATTCCTTCTTTCATGTCCCAATATGAATTGAGTAGCATCAGTATCAGGGAAAGGGAAGGCCTCACAAATTATCCTCCCTTCACTGTTTTGAGAACTGTGAGGTAACTGCTTGAACTACTTGAAAATCCCAGAAACTATTCATTCTTCCCTAATTTGGGAAGTGAGAGTTTAACACTATTGACTACCTGTATAATGTACAAATAAAAACACATCAAGAAATACACAAACAAACTGAGCTCCAGCCCAAAAGTTATCTAGAGGCAGTTGATGGGATGGAAGTGGGAGAAATCAGAGGTTAATCCAGTGACCTGAAAACATGATGTGTTTTAGAGTTTGGTTGTTAGGAAACTCTGAGGGATTTGGGAACATAAAAGAATACCATTCCAAGCCATCACCTGGATACTTTGGGAATCTGGCCCCAATTCACCTTCCAAGTAAGGGCAGTAAAGAAATCAGGATGTTCAGGGAGAATTCCTGGTTCTTAGATAGACCTAGAGAGCAGTCAGGTGGGTAAAATCAGGTGTAAGAGGTGGAAAATGTTAGCTTGAGTGGCCAGATATGGTAAAAATGGAAAGCAGTTCATGATACATCAGAGAAAGGGACTTGAGAAGAGGTCAGTGAATATGCTGAGATCTTTTCACTGAAGTGACCATTTCTAATGCCTATGGAATCTGATTGCCCAATGATACTTCAAAGAAAATCACGAGCATTTCTCCCATCTGAAAACACTTGTTCAGGTTTCAAGTTCCTTCAGATTCTCCTTCACGCATTCCCTGGGCCTGAAGACCAAGCAGCATTTTCAAGTCAATAATCACAGTGAAGGCCTTTACGTTTAAATGAAAAGTTCACTCTTTCCTGGAGGGAATAGCATGGAGGGGAAGGGCAAAGATTCCTCATCACAGGATTGTGGTCATTCATAGGGAATGGATTCTCAGAAGTCAGGGAGAAAGTTCCAAGGCAAACAAGGAAGAAAGAAAGAAAGAGTCTCTAAAAACTATTTCTGGGAGAGGTGATAGAAACGAGAGGAAGAGGTCTCCTAGCCCTGAGATCTGACTCCTCTCTTCATTCCCAGTTGTCATGTTGGCAAAGTGTATAGCTACAAATAGAATGAGGGACGTTTTTCCCTTTTCTCTGAGAGAAGAATGAGAGACCTAGAAGAGGATTCTAGTTTTGAAGACTGTTCATAAGAAATATCTCTTCTCTTCTTTCTTATCTCAGCAAATGATACCTTGACAAGATGATCTTAATTTTTATTTGTTTGTTCATATTTGTTACAGCAAAATTCCCAGATACCTCTCTTTATAATCTTTAGATCTTTTTCCCATTCTTCCTTCCTTCTCTCTAGCGATACCTACACTGAACCAGAGAAATGATTGTAAAGGAGGAAAAAGACATTTAAAGAGCTACTCTCAGTTGGTTAGTCTGAAAAGATAATTAAACCGAATGGAGTGGGTTATTTTGTTGATCTCAAGGCAATTTTCATAGGAATGTAGACAGAATATGCTTTTTTGCTAAAATTTTTAAAAATCCAATAAATTTCTCTGAATTCCCAAATATGTAGAAAACTGAGTCAAATTTATAAAAGTCATTTCATAATAGACAAAAGCTCACAGGATATTAATGGACAACTTCCACAGAAGAAACCAAAGCTATCTATAGTCATATGAAAAATGTTATAAATAACTATTTATTAAAGAAATTCTCATCAAAACAACCTGAGGTACCACTTCACACCTATCAGAAATGACAAATGCTGGAAGGGATGAGGGGAAAAATAGGTACTATAATGAACTGTTACTTGAGTAGTGAATTAGTCCAAACATTTTGAGAATCTGGAACTATGCCCAAAAGTCTAAAAATTCACACATTTACTTTAACCCAGCAATATCACTACTAAGTCTATATTCCAAAGGGATTTTTTAAACAAAAAGGACCTATATGTAGAAAAAATATAGCATATATCTTTTGTGGTTGAAAATAATTGCAAATTAAGAGGATGTTCATCAGTTGGGAAATGGTTGAACAAAATGTGGCATATGACTTTGATGGAGTATTTATTATTATTATTATTATTATTATTATTATTATTATTATTATTATTATTCCTGTTGACTCCTTAGGAGCATAGGGCCGCAACCATCTCACGCCAACGGATCATCGGTTTTGTTTTTTTATTTTTGTGCTATAAGAAATTACAAGAAGGTGACATCAAAAAACATGACCAGAACTATGTGAACTGATGATGCAAAGTGAGAAGAACTGGGAGATCATTGTGCATAGTAACAACAATGTTATAATGATGATCAGGTGTGGAAAATGTGGCTAATTTGATCAATACAATGAAGGCAGACAATTCCAAAGGACTCATGATGTAATCCACCTCCAGAAAGAACTGAGTAGACCACTTTGGTGATCTCAAGGCAGTTTTCAGAGAATGTAGATAAAATACATGTCTCTTTGGTTTTCATTGTTTCTTGAATCTGTTTCTTCTTTTCTCCCTCCCTGAATTAGTTTCTTTGTAATTTCTCCATCTGACTTCTTAGAATTATAGAAGAGATTAGAGGAAGCAAGTCAGATAAATTTTCAATATTCTCCTCCAAACAATTTTAAAATAATGCATTAAACAAAGCTTCCAAGTGGCAGAGCCAATAGAATGTCAGGGTGAAACATTTTCTAGCCTAAGAAAACTTGGGAATTCCAGAAGAGAAGTCTGTGACATCAGGGTGGTGGCCTGTCCAAAGTACAGATAAGCAGCTGCAGCAACAGTGGCCAGTAGGAAAAGATGGAATAAACACTACCTAAAGGAGATAATTTGGAGATATATTGATGTAAAGGACACTTCATAACAAATGAAGGCTCAGAAAAATAAAAAAAATTAATTTTGATATCTATATTTCAGGAAATCGTAATCACATTTGGAATGAATGATTGAGGAATCTCATCCAACCCACAAGTATTGAATAATCCACTCAACATCATATCCTTCAAATAGACATGTAGATTTTGTTTGAATATTAAAAAGGGATAGTATTCCATTTCTTCCCAGTGCAGCCTTATAGCACCTTGTACAACTCTCATTGTTAGAAACTTTTTATTGATGTAAGCCTCAATAATATTCTTTGGAACACTAACCTTTCTTTTATTTCTGTCCTCTAAGTCCAAGCAAACTTCTGTCCACAAGAACTCTTTTCTGCCCTAGAACTGTGACCAGAATCTGTATTCATCCTTCTTATAAGTGACAGCATTTAATACCCGAGTATAGTTATAGTACATTAAAACCAAAATTAAGCCTATATAATTTAAAAATTATTTCCTATCAATATTTCTTTTTTAAAATAATGTTTTATTTTCCCTCAATTCACATAAAAACAATTTTAACATTCATTTAAAAAATAGAGCATTAATTCTCTACATCCTTCCCATATTTCCTTATTCTGTTCCCTCACTCCTCTCTCAGATTATAAACTTCTGAGATGGATTTTACATGTGCAGTAATGTAAAACATTTTCCTCTTGGTCCTTCAATGTGGAGTCTGACAGATTCTGTGTAATCTAGACTGAGGCTCCATGATATTTGAATTGTTTCTTTCTGGATACTTGCAATATTTTCTTCTTGGCTTTGGCACTCTTGAACTTATAACATTTCTGGGAGTTGTCATTTGGGGATTTATTTCAGGAAGGGATCTGTGGAGTCTTTCAATTTCTATTTTATCCTCTTGTTCAAGAATATTAGGGCAGTTTCTAGGGTAATTTCTTGTAATATGATTTCTAGGGTTTTTTTGGGGGGGGTCATGACTTTCAGGTAGTCCAATAATTCTTAAATTATATCTCCTAGATATATTTTTCAGATCAGTTTTTTAATGAGATATTTCATATTTTCTTCTATTTTTTCATTCTTTTGATTTTGTTTTATTGTTTCTTGATGTCTCATGAAGTCATTAGCTTCTATTGTCCAATGCTAATTTTTAAAAATGAATTTCATCCCTGACCTTTTGATCCTCCTTTTCCATTTTGTCCATTTTACTTTTCACAGCAGTCTTTTTTCATTATATTTCTTTGCTTCTTTTTCCAATAGGTCAATTCTGTTTTAAAACACTCTTTTCTTCATTGGTTTATTTGTTGCTTTTTTTCCAGTTGACTAATTTGCTTTTTAAGTGGTTTTTTTGCATTATTTTCATTTCTTTTTTCCATTTTTCTTCAACCTGTCTTATTTAATTACTGAATTCCTTTTTAAGTTCTAAATTTTTTTAAAAAATTTTGCATGTGATTGTCTGGCTCTCATCATCTCCTATTGGCTCTCCTAATTGGCTTTGCTTTTTTGCCCTCATGGAAATTTTTGAGAGCTGTGGGTTTTTTTTCTGCTATTTGCTCATTTTTCCAGTCTTTTTTACCTATGGATTAGAAATTTTGAAAGCCGCTTGCTGATTCTGTTTCCTCTGATGACTTCCATGGTTTTGCCCTGGAGCTAGGTCTTCATTGAAGCAGTGCAGGTTTGAAAGGGCCCAATACTGTGGTCTTCAAGGCCTCCCTGTGGGCTGGTGCCAGGGCCTAGGACTTCAAAGGATGGGTCTAAGGTGCTCTTTTGCTTATGTAGCCCTATCCCAGGATCCCAAAGTTAACTCAATTGCATAACCTAGTGCAATAGGTGAGGGAGTGGTAAAAAGGTACAGATGTAAAGTGAGTAGTCCCATTTTCCAAAACCTTCCTTAATTTTCCTTTTTTCTTCTAGGAAGATGAATGGGTGCAGTAGAGGATCAAATGAGATGACATAAAGCACTTTGCAAAACCTATATAAGTACTAGTTGTGATCATTTTTGTTGTTATTGTTGATAACAAGAAGGTCCTAGAAACTCTTCCTCCTTCACTTAATTGGGAGATATGAAACCACCAGTTGTATATATCTATACATTCACATAATTACACACACACACACACACACACACATACACACACACACACACACACACACACCACTCCCATATATACATTCCATAAATACACTAAATACAAGAAAAATAGCTGAGGATCTCTGTTGTCTTGAGACACCTCATAGAATGGAGGTAGGAGGAAACTCATGTCAGCACTTTAAAAACAAAACCAAAGAGACTACAAGAATATGAGAGAATTGCAGTTCTAGACATCATCAGTATCTGACCCTAACTCCCCTTTCAAGGAAGAATTGGACAGAAGGCAGAAATATTGGAAAATAAATTCTCAGAAACACTGATCATTAGATATGGCTGGGGTAAGAACAAATGGATAAAAAAATAATCTTGTAATGGAGAATATTAGTTTGTATATTCAGTCACGTTGATGACTGGTAGTTTCCAAGGCATTAGAGGACCTTGAGCAGAGTCAGTGGAAGACACCATGAAATCTTTTCCCTAAAAGGACAATTTTCAGTGAGTCTTGTTCTGTAATTGTCCAGTGACACCACATACAAAATCATAAGGGCTTCACCATCATCTTTTAACACTTGTTCTATTCCCAAGTGCTCCCAGAGATTCCTACAATCATCCCTAGAGCCAGAAGACAGAGCCACAGCATGCTAATCACCATAAGGATGTCCTCTTCTCTTTAAAGTTGATCTGTTCCTTCTTTCTTGGAGGGAATATGATGGAGGAGAAAGACAGTTTTTCTTTATGACCAAAAGGGATTATGGTCAGTGGCTGTAGTCAAAGGGAATTCCAGTGGAACTGTGGAGAAGATTTTAAGGCCACACAGATGTTAGGTGACAGGAAGATGGGCTAAGAGAAAAAAACAGAATCAGGAAAAAAGGTCTCCAGGTCCTGCTGCCAACACATAATCTTCATTCCTATTTGTCCTGCTGCTAAGATTTATATCCATCAGTGAAGTGAGAGGACCTTTCATCTTTTCTCTGAGATGGGAACTGGAAACCAGGAATGATTCAACATGAGTCAAAAATCTTCAGCTCTAACTTAATCCTGAAAACTATTCATAGAAAATTTTTCTTTATTCTTTTTTTATCCCAGCAAATTGTCCACTAGTTTGTAGTCTTCATAGACTTTTCATTTATTAGCTATTTCTATATGACACTGGAGAAATTATCTAACAAAAGAAAAAATACAAATTAAGAGCTATCACTGGCTTTGTAACTTGAAAAGATGATTAATCTGAATAAGTGTGTCTTAACTTATGTTGGAGCAGTTTTCAGGGAGTGTAGACTAGTTTCCATCCTTTCTTAAACTTATCTTCTTTGCTCCCTCCCTGAATAAATTTCTCTACAACCCCTATTTGATTTTGAATCATTGAAGTTCAGAGATAGAAGGAACTCAACACAACCTTTCACCCAATGAAGAAATTCTCTTCTTCTCTTCTAGATCATGCAGACTGCCTCTTTCTTGTCACAGAGGGGGAATTAATTATTAATGGGATGTTTAGCACCAAAGGCTCTTATCTGCCAGGATTAAAGAGACTGGATTTGAAGGGACTTCAGAGTAAATCAAATATTCATCATCCATTTCCAATAAATGGGTGTCTATTATTGTTAGGGCTATTGATATGAAATTTGTTTTTATTATATGGGCTTAATTTTGAGTCCAATATAGTGTGCTGAAATCAGTTATATAAAAGACTATCAAATGGAAAAGGCATTAGATTTAATTTACTTGGACACAGAGGAGAGAAGTAGGAGGAAATGTTTGAAGTTGCTAAGAATAATATTAAGGGGTCAGGGGGAAACATACTCCTAGCTTATGAAAGCTATCCTAACTGAAGCAGACTTCACTGGGCAAACATGGATCTTCATTATTTTTTTAATCTTTGGGCAATGTCCCATCTGTCTACCTGTGGGGAATTCTATGGAGTGAATTATTCTATACGTATTGGTTGGACTAGACGTCTCTGACGGCCATTTCTAATATGATTCCAATTTTCTCAATATGGAGAAGAAATCATTTCCCTTTAATATCTGCTAAGACTTCATTAGTTATGAGACTCCCCCTAACTCCATCTACTTTCTTTTTTTAAAAAAATACCCTTGCTTTCTGCCTTGGAACCAATACTATGTATTGGTTCCAAAGCAGAAGAGTGATAAGGGGTGGGCAATGGGTGTTAAGTGACTTGCCCAGGGTCACACAGCTGGGAAGTGTCTGAGGTCAGATTTGAACCCAGGACCTCCCATCTCTAGGCCTGGCTCTCAATAAACTGAGCCACCCAGCTGCCCCTACTCCATCTACTTTCCCAATACATCCTTTTTCATAGCATTTGTTCTATATCCTGCTGCTTGAGGAATTCCTAGGGGTTTTTTTATTCCTATGTCCTGGTTCAACATTTAGCTTGCATTGCACTAACCCTATTTTTCACTTTCTACAATACCGACTCTTAGATTTTCAATTTTGGTGAAGTTGGTGATTATGTAAGTCTGATTAATGAGCTTATTCAAAAAGAAGCAATGACCTCAGAAGTTTCAGTAAGGTTTCATCAAGGACAAGTCATACTCAATTCACTTTATTTTCTTTTTGGGTATGATTCTTAGAATGTTGTGGAATCTCAGTGTTTAAAAGAACCTCTGAAGCCCTCTCGTCTAGATGCCTTATAAGAATCCCCTACATATCAGACACAAGGTCTCTTATGGGGGAAAATGTATCACTGAATCGGGCATTTTTTTAATATTTCCTTTCGCCTCTATTTTTGTTTTACAATCACACACACAATGCTCCTAGTTAGGCTCTTTGGTTACAGAGTGACTTAATATAATCCAGGGGAGAAACTGAGTCAAGAAGATTCTGCCATTGCTTTTTTAAGCCCTTATCTTCTGTCTTAGAATCAATATTGATCATTGGTTCCAAGGCAGAAGAGTGGTAAGGACTAGGCAACAAGGGTTAAGCGACTTGCCAGGGTCACACATAGGAAGTGTCAGGGGTGAGATTTGAACCTAGGTTTCTCATCTCTTGGCCTGGGTCTCAAATCCCTAGCTGAACCACCTAGCTGTCCCCTCTCAACATACCTTTTTTAGACTTATCCTCTTAATCTTCCTTATTACAAATATTCACTTGCAGCAGTTCTTGGATCATATTCCCTTTGAACATCTCACAGCATTTTCCTCAAATGGTGAATTATGAAATTAATAATAACTCAGACAACCAAACTGGAATTCAAAACTCAGAAGAGTAGCAAATTACAGTCCAAAGAGGTTTTCCCTCAATAGCAAGTTTTATTGATCATAGTTTAGGACTAGATACAATTATTATTATTTCTCTCATGTTGTTGTAATAGCAATTAATAGCAGTTTATCCAAGACAAACCCCAAGAACTCATGATGAAAAATGTCATCCACTTCCAGAGAAAGAACTGATGAGTCTTAATGCAGACTGAAACATGCTATATTTCACTTCATTTTTTTTTAGTTCTCTTCCACAAAATGACTAATGTGGAAAAATCTTTTACATTAATGTACATGTAAAGTCTATATCAGATTGCCTGCTCTCATGGGGAGGGAAGGGTATGGGAGGGAGGGAATGAGAGAGAGAATTTGGCTCAAAATCTTAAAAGAAGTTAAAAATTGGTTTTACATGAAACTGGAGAAAAAAATAAAATATTCTTAAGATAGCTAAAAGACAAGAAGATAGAATATACATTAGGATCCAATCTTCTTTCCAGGATCTAGGATGACCTCAACTTGGAGACGAGTAAGGAAATGTCTAAAGAAAAAAAGAACATTGGTATATGTGGCCTGATGAACTGGGGATAGACAGATCACGAGGTATCAGAGGGAAAAGGAGATCAGCTGAGTCAGTGGGAGATTCTGAGATAAGTTCAAGAAGAGGGGATGGGGCAATGTCCAATGGGGCCTGTGCTCTGATTGGCTAATGATTCTGCACAGGACATCACAGAGACTTCTTCATGTTAATGACACAATTTTTCCACAACACCAACACCCCTCTCTCTGAATTTGACTGCATGAAGACAGCCTAGGCAAGAGGACAGAGCAATATTTCCAGATCACTTACACCAGGTAAACCCTCTCTCTTCAAAACAGATTTCTTTCCTCTGTTCTAGAGGGAATAGGATGGAAGGAAGAAAAGGTTTTTTAACCTCTGAGGCCATAAAGCATGACTAAGGGGATCAGAGAAAGAAGGAGTGACTCTCCCGAGAGTGTATGGTGAGTGCAGGAGGGACTAGAGTGAGGGGAGAGAAATAAAAATACATTGAAAAGGCTTCAGAATCTTTCTGAATTTGTTTTTCCACCATTTCCACTCTCTAGTCAGATTGCCAAGATCTAAAACCATGGAAGGAATTAATGAAACTTTTATCTTTTTCTGGGAAGGAAACTGTGGGGAGAGGAGGGGTTGGAGAGGGAGAAGAGGGAGCAGGAGCAACCAGTATGAGACCAGATTCATATTTTATTTAATCCCAAAAATTATTTATGGGAAATGATTCTTCTGGTCTTTCTTATCTCAGCAAATGATCTCCCAATATTGAGGTCTTAGTGACATTTATTCCGCCTGAGCCTTCTCTGGCTGAGTCTATACAACACCATCAAAATTGGCTGACAAGGGGAAAAAATCCAGTTCAACAGATTCTTGTTACAAGGTGATTAATCTGAACTGAGTGGGTCATTTTGTTGTCTTGGGAAAACTTCCAAGATAAATACAATCTCTTGGGTTCCCATCCTCTCCTGTAATCTTTTTTTTTTATTTTTTTATTTTTTTTAAACCCTTACCTTCCGTCTTGGAGTCAATATTGTGTATTGGCTCCAAGGCAGAAGAATGGTAAGGGTAGGCAATGGGGGTCAAGTGACTTGCCCAGGGTCACACAGCTGGGAAGTGTCTGAGGTCAGATTTGAACCTAGGACCTCCCATCTCTAGGCCTGACTCTCCATCCACTGAGCTCCCCAGCTGCCCCCCTCTCCTGTAATCTTACTCATTGTTCCTTCACAAAAAATACTTCTTTCCATCTCTTCCTTTCTCTTCATCCAATTAAGGGAGCTCAGTTAGAAGAGACAGAGTAAAACTGTATACCTAGTGAATAAATCTCCTCTTCTAAAACCCCATTGGCGAAATTAGTGGGGTGCTGGGCATAAAGCAAAGTTCCAATTGAACCTACCAGTGAGACTCTGGAAAAGTCACTATTTCTCTCTATCAATAAGTCATTTAAATCAATCAATAAACATTTATAAAAGATTAACTATATTCTCAGCACTAGAATTCCTGGCAAATCAAGGAAAGATGAAAGACAATCCCTTCTCTCAAATAGCTCACAGAATAATTGAGAATACAATATGCAAACAAGTAATATACAGGACAAACAGGAAGTAATTAACAGAAGTAGGGCACTAGAATTAAGAGAGATTGGAAAAGGCTTCTTGGATAAGGGGAGACTTTCGCTGGTTCATGAAAGAAGGCAGAGAAACCATGAAGTGGAGCTGAAGGAGAGCATTTTATGCATGGGATGGGATGGGGGTGAGGGACAAGAAGTGAGAATTCCCAGAGCGAGGATATGGAGTGTCTCTTTCAAGATGCAGCAAGGAAATCAGGGTTTCCTAGACTGTGAATTGTATGGAAGAATGTAAAGTGTTCGAAGACTGAAATGGAGTAGGAGGGGGGCAAGTTAGGAAGGAATCAAATATCACAAAGTGAATTACATATAAGGTCCTGGAAGTGACATGCAAATCATTTATAACCTGTTCCTCCTATCTAACTTAGTGAGGGAAGAGGGGTTATATAGTTGGAACTGCACTTTAGGAAAATCACTTTGGTGACTGAATGAAGAATGGATTGAAAGTAGGAAGAAATTTGTGTCAGGGACACCCATCATCACTGATATGATGAAGACCTTCACCGGGGTTGAAGTGTCAGAGAAGAGAAGGGAGCATATGTGAAAGACATTACAAACTGATATGTACTGGCCTTGACAACAGATTGGATATGGGGGATGAGAAAGAGTTAGGAGTCCAAGATTATGTCTAGACCTCAAGCCTGGCTGGCAGAGAGGATGATGGTATCCTAAAAGTCATAGGGAAGTTAAAAAAGGGGAAAGTTTTGGGGTGGAGGAAGACAATAAGTTCAGTTTGGGGCATGTCGCAAAACAATTGTAAAAAAACTTGTTTCTATGTGTAATTTAAAAAATTAAAATAGTTTTAAAAAAGATATGTATAGGACATCCAGTTTGAGGTGTTCAATAGACAGCTGGAAACAATAGGCTGGAGGTGTTGGGTAAGTGTGAGAATCAGCAGCAGAGAGACAGTTATATTCAACTGAATTACAACTGAATTTGTGGAAGCTGATGAGATCACCAAGTAAAAGAGTAAAGATTGAGAAGAGAAGTCCCAAGACAGAGCCCAGTGAGACAAGCCATTTAACAGCGTGATATGGAGGAAAGAGTCTGAGGTGTATTAAAGGAGCCTGAGAAGTGGTCAGATATCTAGGAAGGGAGATGGGTTAAGATGCAACTTCCTCACCTATAAAGGAAGGATGACAATATCACCCATGCCACAAGGTTATTGTGAAGATCAAATAAGATGGCATATGAAAATTGCTTTGCCAGACTTAAGCATTATAGAAAATGTTAGCTATCCTCAGCATTAATAATAATCACCGAACTTTTAATCTGACTATTCAATCAGTTCAAAAACTATTTAACAGAAATTGCACCTGTGTCACATGACCCCCTTGAATCTTCTTTTCTTCCATGTGATTTTTATTTTTTAAAAAATTATCTTTTTGTTTGTGTATCTCGAAGCACAAAATAAATGTGAGATCTTCTTTCCTTTTGTTCCCTATTCTCAGGGGAACCTGAGGACCTCAGCTGTAGCTGTTATCTGAAGATGGATCTGAAATTTATGACGTCGTTTCCTAAACAAATGTCCCGTGAATTGGAATACTATAATGAATCCAAGGAAATTCTAAATGGAATTTACCATGCATTGAATCAGAGTGTCCAAGATTTATTGTTTACCTCTGGTTCGATTATAAATTATGGGATTCTGTTCATGGTACTGGGTGGATTGGGAGGGAGTGGAATTGTCCTTTGTCATCTCTGCTTCTATATGAAGAGGAACCTGTTCTCTGTCTACATTCTCAACCTCGCAGGAACTGACTTTATCCTTCTTTTCTCTTTTATTATGGACTGGTGTTTTAGAAGGTCAATTCTTAGCATCACAATGAGTGGGGTTTTCTTTCCTATACCATGAGACTTGCCCTCCTGACAGCCATCAGCACTGAACGTTGCCTGTCAGTCCTTTTCCCTATCGGCTACCAAAGTCATCGACCTAAGCTCCTGTCAGCCATCATGTGCGCCCTACTCTGGGCTCCAGCTGTCCTGGACAGTTCACTAAGGCGGCAGCATTTTCCACCTGCATCTCGTTTCCTTGATTTATTCAACTTTTATGGAACCTCCAACAAAGTGCTTTTTTTCATTCTTGTCATAGTGCTTTGCATTTCCACCCTGACTTTCCTGCTCAGGATCCAATGCAGCTCACAACCACATGAGTATTCAGTGCTCTTCCTCCTCATCCTGCTCATGGTCCTCTTGTTCCTCACATGTGGCATTCCCTTTGGTATCTTTACTTTTGTGAGAAGTAGAAATGCATATTATTTTCAGAATATTCTTATTTTGCTGCTCAGTGGAAATAGTTTTGCCCATCCACTTATTTACTTCTCTGTGGGAAGCCTGAGGCAGAGGAAACTTGGAGGCCCTCTTAGGGTGGTTCTCCAGAAGGCCCTGGAGGATGAGGTAGACACAGGCGTGGATGGTGAAATGGTGTAAAAGAAACTATGGAGATGGCAGCCTGAGCCCTTGGAGAGTGCTACTGGGAAATATTAAAAGGCCTGGGAGGGGGCAGCTGGGTAGCTCAGTGGATTGAGAGTCAGGCCCAGAGACGGGAGGTCCTGGGTTCAAATCCGGCCTCAGACACTTCCCAGCTGTGTGACCCTGGGCAAGTCACTTGACCCCCATTGCCTACCCTTACCACTCTTCCACCTATAAGTCAATACACAGAAATTAAGGGTTTAAAATAATAATAAAAAAAAAGGCCTGGGAGTCTTACAGGCAACCAGGTACAAATCCAGCTGCTTGGTTTCTCTGATCACATGATCTTGGGATTGAAGAAGAAGAAATCTGAAGAATAAAGAAATCTTAGGATTGCTCCCCAGAGGAAGAGACCAGATTCTCCCTTTATTCATTCTCTATGTCACCTCTCTGGGGGATATAATTTCCCTGAAGCTGGAAGAAAATAGGCTTACAAGGAGAACTGAGTTTGAGTCACAAAGGTATATCACTGCTCTTGACTATTTTCTCATATTTTTATTTCTTGAGATGGGAGATTGGTCACAATCCCTCTGAAAAGGCTGAGCTTCTTTCCTTGCATAATCATTAAGAGAATCTCTGAATATTTGTCCAGCTTTTTTGCAATACAATTTGAAACTGTGCTCAAAAGAACTCTACATTCTGAACCCCCTTTGACACTGTCAGCTCTACCACTAAGCTTATACTCCAAAAATATTTTATGAAAAGAGGAAAAGGGCTCATATGTGCAAAAATATTGATATCGGCCCATGTGTGCCCATGAACTGAAGAATGTCTGAACAAATATGTTATGGTATATAAATGTAATCGAAAATTATTGTGCTATAAGAGATGATGAAAAAGTTGGTTTCTAAGAAATCTAGGGAGACTTGTATGAACTGATACAGAATCAAGAGAGCAAAAAATCAGGCGATTAATTTGTACAATAACATCATCATTGTAAAGACATACGATTTTGAGGGACTTGAAATCTCTCATCAATTCAAGGATCAACAAGGATTCTGAAAGACCAATGATAGCTAGATGAGAAATCTACTCACCTTCTGACAGAGAAATGATGGACTCAAGATACAGACTGAATCGTACATTCTGACATGGCCAGTGAAAGATTTTTTTTTTCTCTTTTTATTTTCTTCTTTTACCCCTTAATCAAAATGACAAAGTAAGGAAGTTAGGAAGAAAAATATAAATATTTTGTTGAAAAAAATTAAACTACTAAACATCTAGTTTTCCCCATCCTTTATGGTCCCAATGTAAGTTATTATTTATATTTTAGGAAAATGTGTCAAGAAAAAAGTCATGTAAAAAATAAAAGATATTAATTAAAATTTCAATTACAAGATAAAAGAAAAGTTTCGTGACCAACATCCCTACATATTAAAAAAGAACCCAGAATAGATTCTGAGAATGAATCATGAGGCATTAGGAAAAATAGATTCAGCCTTATTCCTGGCCAGTAAGGTCTCCTCAAAGTTTATTGGTTCATTGGAAGCAGGGTTTTCCTAGCCAGACCCACAGCAGCCTGAGGAAGCAAGAGCTTTACACCTATAGGACCCTTAAGAAGGTCCAAATATAAAGACCTCCATGAACTGATGCAGAGTAAAATAGCAAAACCAGGAGAACATTATACACAGTAACTGAAATATTGTGGAATGATCAAATACGATAGACTGTGCTACTAATAGCAATACAATTCAAGACAGTTCTGAGGGGCTTATGAGAAAGAATGCTATCCACCTCTAGAGAAAGAACTGTGGGAGTAGAAATGAAGATGAAAAAAATATGATAGAACACTTGTTTATTTGGATATATGATTTGGGGTTTTGGTTTTATAAGATTATTCTCTTACAACAATGAATAATATGGAAATATGTTTTGAGTAGTAATATATGCATCCCGCAGTAGAATTTCTTATCAACTCTGAGAGGGGAAAGGAAGAGGGGAGGGAGACCACATGAATCATGTAACTTGGGAAAACTTACGTGTAAAATTGTTACTGGAATAAAATAAAGATAAAAAGAAAATAAAAAGTAGGTCCAGATCTGAAGTAACTCTGATCTCCTAGGCCTTTCTTAATTTTTGCTTTGGTCTTCTAGAAAGATCAATGGGTGCAAGAGAGAATCAAATGAGATGACATGAAGGCCTTTGCAAAACCCAGATAAATTAGTTATTATTATCGTCATTATTAATGATGTCATTGTTATTGTTAGTGAAAATGTCCTAGAAACTATTCCTCCTTCATTAATTGTGAGGTCACCATTGTTGGATCCCTGTACTCTGTCTGTCTGTCTCTTTCTGTCTCTCTCCTTATCTCTCTGTCTCTTTCCCTCTCCCCTTCTTTCTCTCTCTCTGTTTCTCTCTCTCTCTGTTTCTCTCTCTCTCTGTTTCTCTCTCTCTCTGTTTCTCTCTCTCCTTCTCCCTATCTCTGTCTGTTTCTGTCTGTCTCTCTCCCTCTCTCTCCAACTCTTCTCTCTGTCTCTTTCAGTCTCTTTCTCCCTGTATCTGCTTCTCTCCCCCTCTGTCTTTCTCTCTCTGTGTCTCTGTCTGTCTGTCTGTCTGTCTCATACACACACACACACACACACACACACACACACACACACACACACGCTCCTACACATACATCCCCAAAACTCACTGAGTACTAGGAAGATAGCTAAGAATCTCTGTTGTCCTGAGACATCTCATAGAATAAAGGTGGGAGGAAACCCATGTCAACACTGAAAACATCCTGTATAAGAGAGGTGGAGGTGAAAAAAGTAAAGGAGCCTCAAGGACTTGGGAGAATCATGGTTCTAGCCATTATCTGCATATTCAATGGGTTCTTCCCTCATTTGATGCTAACTCCTCTTTCAGGGAAAAATTTCAGAGAGGCAGAAATATTGGAGAGAAATTCTCAGAGACAACTGCTGATCATTAGACACTCCTGGGGTAAGAAAACTGGATGAAATATAATCTAGGAATAGAGAATATTAGTTTGGATGTTCAGTTATGTTAGAGACAGGCAGTTTACAAGGAATCAGAGAATAGGGAACTGGAACAGAGTCAGGAGAAGATAGCATGCAATCTCCCCATAAGGGACAATATCCAGTGAGTTCTGGGCTGTGGTTGACCAGTGGTGTTGCACACGAAGTCTGCACCATAAGAAATAACAAACAGGTTAATTTTGGAAAAACATGGGAGGGCCTAGATAAAATTATGAAGAGTGAAATGGGCAGAACCAAAAGAACATTGTATATGGCAACAGAAATATTGTTTGAAAAATTATGTGAGTGTCCACCTGCAGAAAAAGAACTGATAAGTAGAGATAAGTAAGGCATAGTTTTATATATACATATTTCTTTTTGGCAAATGATGCCTCCTTAATAGGGGGAGTGGGGTGTGGGAAGAGGAAGTTAACTGGGTATTTAAAAGTAACAAGCAAACAAAAAATTTCCCAAAATAAGAAATCATAAGGACTTCTCCATCACCTGATGGCCCTTGTGCTGGTCCCAGCTTCCTCCAGGCACTCCTCCAGGCATATTGACACACACACCACACACCACACACACACACACACACACACACACACACACACACACACACACACACACACACACACTGCTCCTTGTTAAGCTCTCTGGTTCAAGAAGAATATGTTTAATCCTTCTTCTTCCTGTCAACCTTTCAAATATTTAAAAACAACTATCATATCTGACCTAATACTACTATTTTAACCAAGTATTTTACTAAGTTTCTCATGTTTTTTTAATTATGGAAAAATATGTGATAACTGATAGGTCAGTTAGATAATTGCTTAACTAGTTGACTGATCAGAGTTGTCATTAATGGTTTGATGTCAGCATGGAAAGAGTTTTCCAAAGTCAAGCAGCAGGGATCTCTGATGTCTGATGATGCTGAGCTATTCAAAATGTTTGTAAAATATTTACAGAAAGTCAGCGATGGAAAAAAGGTAGAAACCTGGGAGAGACTGCAGACAATCCATTGTTTTTCAGGAACTACAATGAGCTTACTGAAGAAAAGAATGGGGAAAATATTTTCTATGAAACTAAGATTATTAGTCCGTGTGGCCAGACAAACTGGGGTGGGCAGATCATAAGACATCAGAGGAAGATGGATATCAGCTGGGTCAATAGGCAATGCTCAGATAAGTTCCTGTGATATTGCGCAGGAAATCACAGATACTTCTAAAGATTCTACTACAGTGCTGGCTTTGGCAGGAAGTCCCCTAGTATCTCAGGCAAGGAACTCTAGGCCACGGGATAAAACAGTATCTCCAGGTCAGTCCCCTCAGTAGGTTCCTTCTCTTCAGGACAATTCTATATCTTCTGTCCTTCAGGGAATAGAATGGAAGGGAAAGACAGATTTTCTTGTCACTCTCAGGCACTGTGATATGGGACAGGAGTCTGGAGTCATGGGGCAGATCAGAGAACATCACAGAAAGAATAAGGACCAAGTCCCTGACAGCTGTTTGGTAAACATTGAAGGGGATGGGGAAGGGAGAGTCAGAAGGGAAATCAGAACAGAATAAAGTATTCACCTCAGACTGGGCTCTCCCACCACCACAACCACCATCACTCCAAATTCCCAGTCTGATGCTGAGATATGCAACTCCAGATGAGGAGAGAAGGAAACTTGCATCTTTTTATCTGGGAGAGAAACCAACATCCTGGGAGAATCCCAGTGTGAAATCAAAGTTCCATTTGATTTCCTCCTAAAAACTGAGGGGAAAGCCCTTTCCTTTCTTTGATCAGAAAATGTTCACGTGACTCTGGAGTCTATAGAACTTCTCTGTGTGATGACAGTGCCAGAGAAGCTGTCTGTAAGGGACAAAAGAAGAAAAGTATCCCAATCAGAGAGTTACACTCAGCTAGGAGGAATCCAAAGCTGATTAATCTGAACCAAATGGATCATTTTACTTCTCTTCAGATGGCTCCAAGGGATATAGATAGAGCATGTATCCCTTGAGTCCCCATCTTTTTTGTGACCTTGCTCATTGCTTCCATCCCAGAACCATTTTTCTCCATCATTTCCCTGGGCTTTGTCAAATTCAGAAAGCTCGGTGGGAAGGGACCAGCCCACACACAACTACATATATAGAATACAAAAACCCCTTTGTCAAGATCCTCATCACATGGTCATCCAGACCAGGCTTGAACACTGTCCCACAGATGGCAAGAAGCTGGCTCACTCACTGAGGTGGCCCATTCTCATGTTTATAGATTTGGAGCTAGAGGGCGCTTGACCATTCTCTTATATTTCTTCAGTTCAAACAAGGGGAATTCATTATTAACCTACCAGAATCACCTTGATCTCCTTTTTAGGCAGAATTGTTAAACTAGAATCTGAAATTATATGATATTCCTGACACTCTCTAGTCCAACCAGTGCCTGAACAAGGTCCCCCAACACATCAGACCCAGCAAAGGGCCACAAAGTCTTTGCTTTAAGATTTCCAGGGTCAAGGAACTAATAACCTTCTAAAGCAACATGCCTCACCCCCCACTTTGGAAAACTTTAATTTTAAAAAAACTGTTTTGGAATCTACCTCTTTTTAACTTTTCTACACTAATTGTACCTATGCCTTTTGTTTATCCCAGAACTAGCCCAAGTTATTGTCAGGGGAAATTTGGAAAGACCTTTCCTTTGTGTCATCCATTTCTTTTCATCTATCCCTGTGACTCCTTAACACTGTAGATACTATACATTAGAAGGGGTCCTAGTAGAAGTTTCCTCCCAATAAAGAAATCCTTGCAAAACTCTTAATTTTCCTTCATTTACTCAGGATGATGTTGGATGTTTCCAGGAGAATAACATTTCAAAATCAATGGCCTTGACCAAAATAAGGTAGAGGTTGGGATATGATAAATGCTGCAGATAAGTAATACATGTGAGCAAGTGAATGTGTTGGATTTTCAGAAAATCGGGGATTAGTTTAGAAGAGAATAAAAAATTAGGTTTAGCTCACTTATTCAAAGGCACTCATCTCCTTATTAAGAGAGTATTAAGACAATCCTAGAAGGCACCTCCAGGCAAATGTGTCATCAGTCAACTCATGAATAAGATAATGACATTTAGACAAGTCTTGTTTGGAACAGGGTCATCTTCTTTCTTTTGGTACCAAGCCTTGTAAGATCCCAAAAGGTAGCTAGCATTCAGGCAGCAGGATATTGGTTATTAGATCAATTTCCAGGACAGTTACCTCAAATGGTTTGGGTTTTTTTGGTCCACAAATTTTTTATGATACTGGGTTTTCCACAAAACCCAGTAGCAAGAGATAGAAAAAGTAATTCTATTTAAATTAATGATACATAATATAAAATATTTGGAAGTCTACCTGCCAAACCAAACCCAGGAACTGTATGAACTTAAATATAAAACACTTTTCACACAAAGTCAGATCTAAACAATTGGAAAAATATTAATTGTTCATGGGTAGGCCAAGTTAATATAATAAAAATGGCAATTTATCCAAAACTAATCTACTTATTCAGTACTGTACCAATCAAACTGCCCAAAATTTATTTTATACAGCTAGAAAAAAAATAATAAAATTAATCTGGAAGAACAAAAGGTCGAGAATATCAAGGGAATTAATCAGAAAGAAATGTAAAGGAAGATGGCCTGGGAGTTCCAGATCTCAGACAGTATTACAAAGCAGTCATAATTAAAACAATCTGGTACTGGCTGAGAAATAGAGTGGTGTATCAGTGGAATAGATTAGGTACACAAAACCTACTAATAAACAGCCATAATAATTTAGCATTTGGGAAATCAAAAGATTCAATATTTAGAGACAAGGATTTACTGTTTGACAGAAATTATGGGAAAATTGGGAAATGATATTGCAGAGACTTGGAATAGTCCAACATTTCACACCGGATACCAAGATAAGGTCAACATGGGTACATGATCTAAACATAAAAGGTGATACCATAAACAAATTAGATGAGCAGAGAATACACATAGAATCACAGTCTACCTGTCAGATATATGGGTAAGGGAAGAATTTTATTCCAAACAAGAGATAGAGAGGATTGTATAATTTCCATTATATTGAGAGAGTTCCAGTAAGATGGCGGCGTAGACGGAGCGAATCTTAAAACCTCCGCACCCTAAACACCGAGATAGAAAACAATGTGCTTCGAGAAGAAAGAGGACCAAATCTAATAACAGGACAGAGCAGGGGGAACCCTACTGCAGCACAACTTAAGAGGTGCGCCAAGAAAAAGGCTTCAATACTTGAACTGTTGGGACTGAGGGTGTAGAAGGGGAATCCCAGGGTCCCAAGATGCCTCCCCCACGTGCTGTGCGGAGTCTCCAGCTGCCCAGGAAATCTCAGGGCCAGTGGGTGCACTGGTCAGTAGAGAGGGCCTTGCTGGCATAGGACTCAGGGAGTCAAACACAGACACTGGAGAGGTGACTGGAGGAGAAAACCAGAGAAACACAGCAAAAACACCCAGAAGATGGTGGCTCAGAGAGAGCCAAACCCCAGAGCGCAGACAGCTTGGCTTCTTCATACCGAGATAGAGAATGCAGGGTTTCAAGAGGAAAGAAAACCAGATCAAACACAGTGGATAGTGCAGGGGGACTCCACTGCTGGAGAGCTCAGCTCAGCAAAAAAGGATCCTTCTTGTCACCCCACTTTTTGGGGTTTTTTTTTGTTTGTTTGTTTTCCCTCCCCTCGAGGCTTTGAGGTTTTAGCCTCAGGGCAGACTAATCCAATCCATACAGATTTAATCCCAACAATTGGACAGACAAGAAGTCTTCCAAGGGCAGAGAAAGTAATTTACCCCTGGGGGGAAGATCTTTCATCAAAGATCATTAAATACATCTGCTCAAATTAGCAGAACAAGGAAGGGGAAAAAACATGAGCAAGCAACAGAAAAAGAGAAAAGAAATGACCATTGACAGCTTCTTTCAAGGAAGTGAAAAGAGAGCAAATGAAACAGAAATAGAAGAAGAGGAAGTAGTTCCAGTGAACTGGACACAGGCTTTGGAAGATCTCAAAATTCAATTAACTCAAGAATTTAAAACTCAATTAATTCAAGAACTTCAGGAACTCAAAAAACAATCAAGAGAGGCTGAAGACAATTTAATTTCCATTATATTAAAATAAGAAGGTTTTGTACAAACATAATGCTGGGTCTTCCCAAAATAAAATGCATTCACACTGCCTTGAGCAGTTTTGTTCATTTTCCTGTCAAGATTCCCAAATACCCCCAGATACAAAGAAAATACAGTATATGTAGGTATAAAGATAGCAGGCCCAGAGAGAGCTCCAAGTTCAAATTCTCAAGAATAGGTTTACATTTCTAGGTCATTGAAGGCGGAAGATATTAGACACCAAAGGCTGCTGCTATAATAAGAAGGCGAAAGACATGGTTTGGCAGGGCAGGTAACTGTGCATCTGTATTAGAGGATTGGTCAGAGGTGGGGAAAATGTCTATGTGGAGGAATGAAGCCTCTGGGAACTGTGATAATTAAAATATTTGAGGGACAGGCTTGGGGATAAGAATATCAATTTATTGATTAGACTAGCACAAAACCAATAAATTAATAGGTCAGTGGTCCTCTCAGTGGTAATTCCCTCATGCAATTCTATATACATTTGGAAAACCCATTATTCAGTCTTTCCCTTGTACATTCCAAGACATCTCTGATTGATGAATAGTGAGAAGGCTGTTTACAAGTCTCCTCCCCCTTCCCAAACTCATTGGTAAGTGGCTATATAGGCAGCAAGATTCTTTAATCTATTAACCAGGGTTTACTTTCCAGGTCCTAAACACAAAAGAAATGTAAAAGTCAACAGCCTGGTTGGAGCCCCCCTAATCCAGGCCCCTGACATAATAATAATGAAGTATATAAAAAAATAAATCCTCACAAGCCAAGCATTTTTGTCCCTGGCATGTCATCTTCTTCACAGGAGTAGAGATTTAGAGAGAAAAAGCCTCACAGTCCTTTTGACTGAATGAACTTCGTGTTCTGTTTCACATAGGCTCCATTACTAGGTCTAGTACTTACTGTCTTGGAGAAATTATGCTGTTCCCTGAATAGTATATCAGATGTCAAGTCTGGAAGAGCTTGGCTAAAATTCCATCTCAGACATGTTCTAATTGTACCATTATGAGCAAGTCACATAACATTTCTAAGCCTTAATTTCCTCGTCTGTACTTTGGAAATGATAATATTGCTTACCTAATAGGGGTATTCTGAGGGTCAAATGAGAATGTTGTGTAACTGTGAGTTATCATCTTCATTATTATCATCATCATCATCATTTAAGTTCAGCCCAACTACAGGTGGCTTCCTGTAGGAGGTAGCTTTATTGTGTTGTAGATGTTGTCCCCCTTAAGGTTTTTTGCCAAGAAGGTTGTGAGACTCCACTAGAGAAGTACTTCCTAAATGGATGGAGAGATCAAGTTTCCAGCTGCTTCTCCTAATGGAACTGTCACCTTAGCTTCCATGTACTTTCTTTACCAGACCTGCCAAACCATCAAGATCCACACTGCAAGTGGAGAACCAATCTATGAGCTGTTCTGGTAACAAGGGGCCTTTCAGGGTTGACTGTTCCAGGACTCTGCCTCCAAAGATGCTTTCTTATAAAGGCTGAGCCTGACTCTGCATTCCCCTGGACCCCAACCCTGCTACTGAATTTTATAGATCATACTCAGTTTTATGAATTTTTAAATTGTTTTGTTTCCCTTTTTACATGATACAGATGTTCTACTTTTTGAAAATCAAGTAAAGAGCTATAAGAGGGTAGCAGACCCAAGATGGCAGCATAGTATCAGGAAAATCCTAAAGTTGCTCTGAATTTCATTCTAAACTGATCATTAAAGAGCATCATAAAGGGACACAAGTCAAAGCAGGACAAGCAAAGGGATCTTCCACTAGACACAGTGTGAAAGGTATGCAGTGAGAGGGGATTTCCACATTATAAGGGGGCAAAACAGCACAAAGAAAAGCATAGGCTGACCACCACCCACCCCTAACTACTGCACCAGAGGCAGAGCCAGGACCTGGGCAATCTTTGAATTCTAGGCCATTAATTACTATAAAGAAAATAATACAACAGACCCACCCCTGGAGGCTCCAGGCCCTGGCAGTGAGAGTTGAAGCTTAATAGCACCAGATTCACTCAGTGAAGTGGAGGCAGCAGCAGTGGTAGTAGTTACAGGGGCAAGGAAGATAGCCTCAAGGCAAAATACTATGAAGCATACTACACCAAAGACTGGAAATCCCAGGCCCTGGAGATGAGGATCAGAACTTTATAGTACTGGGCTCACTCGGGCCTCTAATAAAGAAGTGTGTAAATGGAATTAACTCTAGCCCATTCATAGTCAAAAATCTACTCATCCTAGGCATAGAAATGATGTCACCCTCACCTTCCTTAGTGGGTAGGGGAGACGAGTTACCCACATGTGACAACAAGTAACAAATCAAGAATAAGGGACTGCCCTTTGGGCAGTCCAAATCAATGTAGAGACTGCCATTTGTCCATTTGAATTAGAGGTGGACCCACGGGAAGTGACAAAAGACACTATCTCTTTAAGTATGTTGGTTACTTTCTGTTGAGGCAGTTCCCGCTTCGAACTTGGTGCTGAAGGAGCTCCCGAGACCACAGAATGCTTACACTCTGTATCGTCACGTGGGTAAGTTAGGCTGACTTCCTTGGCCTGCCTAGGCCTCTTCTAAACTCTGCCTAAGCAGGCACCAGCCTATCTGGCTATTAGGCCTTGTGGCTTGGAGCTTCATTTATTTAGCCTTATAACCTTCTCTCTCCTCCAGGCCTGACTAGGCCTGGACTAGCCTCTCCCTTTCTCTTTATTCCTATTCTTTTACCTTTCTGATTGTAAATAAACTTATCTCAACTCGATGCTGACTTGGGTCTGATTTAATTATGGAATCAATCTGAACTGTTGATTCCTGGCAGCCACATTTTATATATATCTATAAAATACCCTAAATTTCCTTCTTACAGAAGGGAAGATAGTCACAAGGCAAAGCCCTGAAAAACAGAAGCAAAGATAAAAATGACCAACAGGACTCTCAGTCCTCAAGTGGGAAAATGAGTAAAGAACAGAAAAAAATAGCTCTTGAACTTGGAAAATTTCTACAGATAAAAACAGCAAAAAACAGAAGCAACATGAGAGGGTGAGACCGCAATAAAAAACATGTAAATGCTCCAATAATAATAGAAACTGATCACAAGCACTGAAGGAACTAAAAAAGAAGTCCAAGTACAAAGTAAGACAGAGAGAAGAAAAATGGGAATAAATGTGGGGAAAAGAAATGGAAATAATGCAAAAAGAAAATAATATCTTAAAAGGCAAAATTGCCCAGATGGAAAGAGACCCAGAAATCAAATTAAATAATAAGCAGATTAAAAACCAGAATGGACCTGCTGGAAGAACATGCAAAGAAGTCCAGTGATGAAAAGAGTGCCATGAAAATCAGAATAGACCAAATAGAAAGGAGAATCTAAAGATCATGGAGGAAAAATCAGTCTTTAAAGACTAGAATTGGGCAAGTAGAAGCTTATGCTTTCACAAGACATGAAGAAATAATAAAACAAAATGAAAGTAATGAAAAAATAGAAGAAAAATTTAAATTTCTCATTGAAAAAAATAACTGACATGGAAAATAGATCCAGGAGGTACAATTTGAGAATGACTGGACTACCTGAAAGCCATGACAAAAAAAAAGCCTAGACATCATATTACAAGTAATTATCCAAGAAAAATGCCCTGATATTCTTGAAGAATAGGTCAAAATAGATATTAAAACAGTCCACAGATCACCTCCTACATTAAGTCCCCAAATGACAGCTCCCAGGAATGTTATAGCCAAGTTCAAGAGCTTCCACGCAAAGGAGAAAATACTGCAAGTGGTCCAGAAATAAACAATTCAGATATCATGGAGACCCAGTCAGGATTACACAGGATCTGGCAGCCTCCACACTGAAGAACCACAAAACTTGAAATATGATATTCTGGAAGGCAAGAGAACTGGGCCTATAACCAAGAATCAACTAACCATCAAAAATGACTATCTACTTTCTGGAGAAAGCATGGACAATTAACAAAAAGGAAGATTTCCAAGAATTCCTGAAGAAAAGACCAGAACTAAATAGAAAATTTGATATCCAAATACAAAATTCAAGAGAATCAAAAAAAAAAAAAGAGAAAAGAGAAAGAGGAAAAAATTTAAGGGCTTCAATAAGGTCAAATTGATTATACTCCTATATGGAAAAATGATATCTATAACTCTTAAAAATTTTTTTCATTATCATAATAGATAGAAGAAATCTATATAGGCAGATGGTATGGTATTAAGCTATTTAGGATGGCATGTAAAAAATAGGGGGAAAAAGAGGATTGTACTAAGAGAAATGCAAAGGAAGTGGTAAAATGAGGTAAATTATACCACATAAAGAGGCATGTGGGTAGGGGGGAGAACACTATTACAAGAAGGGGAGGATGATAGTGGTGACAGGTAATACTTAAACCTTACTCTCATTGGAATAGATTCAGAGAGGGAAGAACAGCTAGATTTACTGGGGTATGGAATCCTATCTTACTCTATAGAGAAGTAGAAGAGAATTAAGAAAGGGGAGTGTGAGGAGCGGAGTAATATAAGGGAGGGAAAAGTTGGGGGGAGGCAGTTAAAAGACCCTAAGGAGAAGTAGGAGGGGAATAAGAAAGGAGGTAGTAGGAAGGGGAGTAAAATAAGAGTGGGGGGAAGGGGACCAGATTAAAAGCAAAACTCTGGTGTGGAGGGAAAGAGTGAATGGAAAATGGGCAGGATTAAAAGAGGAAATAAAAATGATGGGGAATACACAGGTGGTTATCATAACTGTGAATGTGAATGGGGTGAATTCACCCTTAAAATGGAAATAGATAACAGATTAGATTAAAAACCAAAATCCCACCATATGTTGTTTACAAGAAATACACATGAGTCAGGTAGACACACACAGGGTAAAGGTAAGAGGCTAGAGAAAAATTTATTGGGGATCAACTGAGAAAAAGAAAATAGGAGTAGCAATCATGATTTCTGATAAAGCTAAAGCAAAAATAGATCTGATTAAAAGAGAGAAGGAATTTAATTACACCAAAATGGCACAGCATCCAGATTTTTAAAGAAGAAACTATTGCAGCTTAAGGAGGAAATAAATAATAAAACTATACTAATGGGGGACCTTCCTCTATTAGATCTAGATAAATTGGACCAATAAATAAGAAAGAAGTAAAAGAAGTGAATGAAATTTTAGGAAAATTAAAGTTAAAAGATATCTGGAACAAAGTGAATAGGGATAAAAAGGAATATGCCTTCTTTTCAGCAGCACATGGCACATATACAAAGATTGACCATGTACTAGGGCATAAAAACATTGCAAACAAATACAGAAAAGCAGAAATAATAAATGCAACTTTTTCAGATCATAATACAATAAAAATTATAATTAGTAAGAATTCATGGAGAGGGAAATTAAAAATTAATTGAAATTAATTCTCCAAAACCAGTGGGTTAAAGAACAAACCATAGAAACAATTACTGATTTCACTGAAGGGAATAACAATAAGGAGACAACATATCAAAATTCGTAAGATACAGTCAAAGCAGGGGAAAATGTATATCCCTGAGTGCTTATATCAATAAAAATGAGAAAGAGGAGATGAATGAATTGGGTTTGCAACTAAAAAAACTAGAAAGGAACAAATTAAAAACCCTCAGATGAAGACCAAATATGAAATCCTAAAAATCAATGGAGAAATTAATAAAATTGAAAGTAGAACTATCAAACTAATAAATAAGAGTAGGAGCCGATACTTTGAAAAAAAATAAAATAAAGTATAGGTTAATCCAATCAAAAAAAGAAAGAAGAGAATCAAATTAATAGTATCAAAGATGAAAAGGGTGATCTCACCACTAATGAAGAGGAATTGAGGTAATTATTAAGAACTATTTTGCTTAATTATATGGCAATAAATATGACTATCTAGGTGAAATAGGTGAATATTTACAAAAATATAAGTTGCCTAGATAAACAAAAGAGGAAATAGGACACTTAAATAATCCCATCTCAGAAAAAAAATTCAATAAGCAATCAAGGAACTTCCTAAGAAAAAAATCCCCAGGGCCAGATGGATTCACAAGTGAATTCTATTAAGCATTTAAAGAACAACTAATCCGAATACTATACAAACTATTTGACAAAATAAGCAAAGAAAAAATGTTACCAAATTCCTTTTATGATACAAATATGGTACTGATTCCAAAGCCAGGCAGACTAAAAACATAGAAAGAAAACTACAGACCAATCTCCTTAATGAATATAGATTCAAAAATCTTAAATAGAATACTAGCAAAAAGACTCCAGCAAGTGATCACAAGGATTATTCACTATGATCAAGGTAGGATTTATACCAGGAATGCAAGGATGTTTTAATATTAGGAAAATCATCCACATAATGGATCATATCAATAATCAAACCAACAAAAATCACATGGTTATCTCAATAGATACAGAAAAAGCTTTTGACAAAATATAACACACATTTCTATTGAAAACACTAGTAAGTATAAGAATAGAGGGGCCCTTCCTCAAAATAATAAACAGTATATATTTTAAACCATCAGCAAGTATCATCTGCAATGGGGACAAGTTAGAAGGCTTCCCAGTAGGATCAGGAGTGAATCAGGGATACCCTTTATCACCACTACTATTTAATATTGTACTAGAGATAGTAATAGTAGCAATTAGAGAAGAAAAGAAGTTGAAGGAATCAAAGTAAGGCAATGAGGAAGGCAGATGATATGATGATGATGGTATACTTAGAGAATCCTGGAAAAATCAACTAAAAAACTAGTAGAAATTACAACTATAGCAAAGTTGCAGGATACAAAATAAATCTTCATAAATCATCAGTATTTCCATATATTTCCAACAAAACCTAGCAGCCACGGTTAGAAAGAGAAACTCCATTTAAACTCACTCTAGACAAAATAAAATATTTGGGAATCTATATGCCAAGACAAACTCAGGAATTATATGAACACAACTACAAGACAGTTTTCACACAAATAAAACTAGACCTAAACAATTGGAAAAACATTAATTGCTCATGGGTAGGATGAGCTAATATAATAAAAATTATAATCCTACCTAAATTAATTTACTTATTTAGTGCCATACCTATGTCATATGCAAACTCTGGGAATTGAGAGTCTAATCTTGATTGACAGGTGAAGACAGTTGGAGACATCAGAATGTTCCCAGATGCCGTGAGGACAAGAGGAAAGGCAGTTGGTCAGAGGGTATAAATACTCTGAGAGACTTCTGAGAGGGGCCCTTTGATTTTAGAACCCTTGGCTTTTGGTTTTGGAGCCCTGCCTGAAACCCTTACATTAATCTAATCTTGGACATTGATTGACCTGTGGGTCTGATGTGGATCCTCTGGTTCTTTCTGAATTCCCCCTAGATATTTAGGCATCTAAACCATCTCTAGATATTTAGGTATCCCAGGTCCAGGGGGGGTGGGGCCCGGGAAGTGGGCTGGAGAAGAAGCAGAAAGTGGTAAGGGAGGTATTACCTGAAGGCTGTAGGACTGGCACAACAACTGGCAGTAAGAAGCTGAGAGGGATCAAAATCTGCACCAACCAAGCAGAATGCTTACTCTGGTTTGGCTGTGGCCAAGCTGAGCCAGAGGGAGTGTAGAACAAAAGCACTCCAGCATTACTGAACAGCCTACGGGCCTGAGGGATTGGTGTCATAGATTTAGTAACAGGGTCTCCTATACCCAATCCGTTCCTGATCTTTCCTTTCCCTTATTAACAACATAAATAAAAATTATTAAGTACCTTCCTGGAGTAGTTATTACATTACCACTCTGGGGAGGGAGTAATGCAGTCAGATGAACATTATCCAAAGCTAATAGAGCCCAATACTAATAATCAATCCAATCCCAGGTGGGACCTGAAAAGGTTATCCATCCACTGACCTTTAGGGATCCTGCCTGGGCACTGTTATAAAGAAGGGCAGTTATTATAACATCCAGCTGAGTGTCAGGACCCAGGTGTCCCTGAACCAGCCATCAAGGGAATACAAACCACAGCTTCCTCAGATTACCAACAACTATAATAACTAGTAACCAGTAGTAAAGATACCCTCATCAATTTTTATAACACCTATCAAACTACCAAAAAACTTTTTTATAGACTTAGAACAAATTATAACAAAATTCATCTGGAAAAACAAAAGAATAAGAATATCAAGGGAACTAATGAAAAAAATGTGAAGGCTGGGGGTCTAGCAGTACCAGATCTTAAACTGTACTATAAAGCAGTGATCATCAAAATAATGTGGTGCTGGCTAAGAGATGGACAGTGATTTCCAAAGTGGGCTCTACTGCCCCCTGGTGGGTGGTGAAGCGAACTAGAGGGAGCGGTGATGGCCACAGGAGCATTTATCTTTCCTATTAACTGCTATTAAAATTAAAAAAAATTAATTTCCAGGGGATTAAGTAATATTTTTTTCCTGGAAAGGGGGCAGTAGGCCAAAAAAGTTTGGGAGCCACTGAGATAGAAGGATGGATCAATGGCATAGACTTGGGGTTAATTACCTCAGCAAGCTAGTAGTGTTCAATAAACCCAAAGATCCCAACTTTTGGGACAAGAACCCACTATTTGACAAAAACTGCTAGGAAAATTGGGAAACAGTGTGGGAAAAATTAGGTTTAGATAAAAATCTCACATCCTATACTAAGATAAATTCAAAATGAATAAATGACTTAAATATAAAAAGAGAAATTATAATTAAATTAGGTGAACATAGAATAGTATATATACCTGTAAGATCTATGGAAAAGGAAAGAATTTAAGACCAAGCAAGATATAGCAAACTTTACAAGATGTGAAATGAATGCTTTTGACTATATTAAATTTAAAAGGTTATGTACAAACAAAACCAATGCAACTAAGATTAGAAGGAAAGCAACAAATTGGGGGGGAAATTATAACAAAAATCTCTGATAAAGTTCTAATTTCTCAAGTTTATAAGGAACTAAGTCAAATGTACAAGAAATCAAGCCATTCCCCAATTGACAAGTGGTCAAGGAATATGAATAGGCAGTTTTCATATGAAGAAATCAGAATCATTAATAATCACATGAAAAAGTGTTCTAACTCCCTCCTGATTAGAGAAATACAAATCAAAACAACCTCACCAATTGGTTAATATGACAGTAAAGGAAAATAATAAATGTTGGAGGGGTTGTGGCAAAATTGAGATGCTGATACATTGTTGGTGGTGTTGTGAATTGGTCCAACTGTTCTGGAAGGCATTTTGGAATTATGCCCAAAGAGTTTTAAAAGAAAGCATATCCTTTGATCCAGTAATAGCACTATTAAGTTTATACCCCAAAGAGACAAAAATGAAAAATGTTTGTGCAAAAATATTCAAAGCTATACTCTTTGTAGTGACAAAAATTTCAGGAATGAGGGGACATCCTTCAATTGGGGAATGACTGAACAAATTGTGGTATCTGAGGGTAATGGAATACTATTATGTTATAAGGAATGATGAACTGGAGGATTTCTTTTATTTATTTACTTGTTTTTAATTGATTAATTAATTTAGAATGTTTTTCCATGCTTACATGATTCATGTTCTTTCCCTCCCCTCCTTCCTCCCCCACTCCTAGAGCTGAAGAGCAATTCCACTGGGTTTTACATGTATCATTGTTCAAAACCTACTTCCATGTTATCCATATTTGCAACAGTGATCATTTAATGTCCAAATCACCAATCATATCCCCATGGAATCATGAGATCAATCATATATTTTCCTCTCTGTTTCTATTCCCACAGTTCTTTCTCTGGATGTGGATAACATTCTTTCTCCCAAGTCCCTCAGGATTGTCAAGGATGCATTGCTACTAGTAGAGAAGTCCGTTGCATTCAATTGTGCCACAGTGTATCAGTCTCTGTCTACAACATGATGAACTGGAGGATTTCTATGTGGATTGGAAAGAACTCCATGGATTGATGTGGAGTGAAATGAGCAGGACCAGGAGAACATTGTACACAAAAACAGAAACATTGGGGTACGATCAAATGTAATAGATTTGCTACTAGCAGCAATGCAATGATCCAGGACATCCCTGAAGGAGTTATGAGAAAGAACGCTATCCACATCCAGAGAAAGAACCGTGGGAGTAGAAATGCAGAAGAAAAGCATATGATTTATCCCTTGTTTATATGGACATGTGATTTTTTAAAATTACTCTATTGCAAAAATGAATACTATGTAAATAGTATCATGTGAAATAAGTAACTGAAATATGTGGCTTAGGGAATGAGGGAATAGGTAGGGAATGAGAGGGAAACACCAGTACAGCTGAGTTAAAAGTAGCCCACAGCTGACTTGGGAGAGGTTACAACTTTCACACTAAGTTGGGGAAACAACAAGTAACAGAAATCAACACAGCCAGGGAAATAGGTTAAATTATCAGTGGGTTCTTGAAGACTGGGAAGGAGAAGTCCAGAAAGTTTACCAAAAGGGTTTTTTAAATGGTTAACAAGGACAGGGAAGGAGGTAAGAGGACCAACTGCTAATTTGAATCTATGGGCCAACTGTCAGAATGTTTGGGAAAGGGAAATGGCTTCACTAGTACTAACTAGAAAGCAGCCAGCTTAGGCAGGGCTGTTAGGGCAGGGGAATTTGGGAATCTCATGGAGAACTTCTCAAGATGTTGTCACGATGACTCAGGTCTCAGGAAACCTTCGGGAACTCAGCAAATTAATCCAAATCCAAAAGTAGGGAGTATAGGGGTTACTAAATTGTCCACCAGCCCAGTAAAGCTCCCAACTCAACCTAGCATCTTGATTGAAGGTCTCGCAGTGAATTTCAAATTTAACTCCAATGTCCCAAATCCCCAGAAATACTCCAAAGGCTAGCTGAACAGTAGCCCAAACCTTCCAGCACCACCTCTCACTCTCCAGGCCAAAACTGTCAGCTTTTACCAGTCTCTGTGAACAGCACCTGCCCACCATTCTGGGCTTGGAATGTTCTCAGCTCCTGCCAGGTTTTGCTGGGTCTGCTTCTACACTAGCTACAATAAGTCCTATCTACTAATTTCCTATAACACATGTGATAACACATGTATAACCCAGTGCAATTGCTCGTCAGCTCCGGGAGGGGGGAGAGAAGTGGGGAGGGAGAATAAATGAATCATGTAACCACTGAAAAATATTTAAACATAAAAACATTAAAAGATAAAAAGAAATGTAATAAAAATTTTAAAGAGTTATAAGAAATGATAAGCAAGATGATTTCAGAAAAGTCCGGAAAGATCTGCATGTACTGATACAAGGGAAAATAAGCAGAATCTGGGGAACATTAGAAATAGTAACAGCAATATTGTATGATTATCAACTGGGAAAACTTGGCTACTCTTGGCAATACAATGATCTAGAACAAACCTAAAAGACTTATGACCCAGAATGCTATCCAACTCCAGAGAAAGAACTATTGGAGTTGGATGGATGCAGATCAAAACAACTCTTTCCTATCAGTGTATTGACAATGATCAATATGAAAGTGTGTTTTGCATGACAACAAAAATAACTTTCTTTTAAAGCAAGTAAAGAAATATTCTGTCCAAATTTTCTAATTTGTTGCCAAGAAGCCAACATGGTGGATCTGTTCAGGTAAAACATTTTTTCAGAAAAACAAGAGAGCAACAATAGATCATAACTTTAATGGAAGCTATTTCTAAATCCTTGCCTTCCCACCAACACATAAGTTTAAAATATGGGAGGCTGTAACTTCTATTGAGAAGTTCTCACTTTTTTTTTTAAAGTGCGAAACATTATTCTGAGCTTAACATCAAGTTTGCTTATCAATAAAAGTTAAAGAAAGAAAGCTGCTTGTTGGCTTAGTGGATAGAGGACTAAGCCTGGAGTCAGGAAGACCTGAGTTCATATTCAGCCTCAGACATTTTTTTAAATGCATGAAGTCATTTAACTTCAGCCCTGGTTTCCTCATAAACTAAAATGGGAATAATAACACCCACTTCCCAGAGTTCGTTGCAAGGATCAAATTAAAAAAAAAATTGGATAACAATTGTAAAGTGCTTTGCAAGCCTTAAAAATAACTATTATTAAATAACATATGGGTGGGTGTGCATACAATCACACAAACACACATATGTATGCATATATATATATATATATATATATATATATATAGAGAGAGAGAGAGAGAGAGAGAGAGAGAGACATTCGTACACTCACAAACACAGATGCGAGCAGAAGCATGATTCTATGGAATAAATGTCATCTTATTTACTTTCTTTGAAATCAGGAAGACCTGGCTTTGGATCTTACCTCAGACTCTCCCTGGGAGATGGCTTAGCATCTGTCTACCTCAGTTTCACCATCAGTAAAATGAGAATACTAGCGCTTACCTTCCAAGGTGACTATGAGCACCAAGCAAGATAATGTCTGTAAAGCCCTTTGTAAAGCTGAAAAGCTTCAAAAAACGCCTGAGCATGACTATTACATTAACTTTCTTCGATGCGGTGCCTTGTTCTTGCCTGTCAGGGCCTTTTTGGATCCTGACTCTGCTCTGCCATCCATCCCACAGGGTAGGTGCACTGGTCAGCTTTGGGTCACATGCCAACCTGTTGGGTATACCAGCCATGCCTTTAGCAATAATAATATCACAGCTGGGGTGGGGAAAGGACTGAAATATTCCTTCCTTTCCTTCCCCCCACCCCCACCCCCATAATTCTCTGTTTCAAAGAAGATGCCGTTTTTTTGTCTCTGGTTTCCTTGATCTAAGCCTGTCTCCTTCTCTCTACCTGAGAGGAGTTCCAGGAAGATGCCAGATCAGGGAGAGTCATCAGATTTAGGACAGAGAGAGACATTTCATCTTCAGGGAGCCCAGGCAGAATTGAGGACAGGGATACATGCAGAGCCACCCAGGCAATTCGACTGCACCCCTGCCCCTGTCCCAACAGTGACATCTGACATCCATCCACGTATCTATAAATCTCCTCATGCTTCTCATGACTTTAGGATATAACTCAACAGTTATGAATCCCATTCTATCTGTCTTTGTCTCTGTCTCTTCTCCTTCCCTCTCTCTCTCCCCTCTTCCTCCCTCCCCCTCTTCCCTTCTTTTAATGTAGACAGACCTTTTTATGATGAATGTGTTCTAAAGCCATGGTGCCTTAGGCAAATTGTTTTGGTGCTCAACCTGGCTGGCTAGCTGCTGTCCTAATCAAAGGACCCCTTGGCCCAAAGTGGCTCCTGTTGCCCACTTCTTTTCCTCAAAAAATGGGCCAGACACTCTGGGTCTCATGGCCACTGAGTCAAGTGACATAAACATGGCCCTTAAAGAGCCACAGAATTGGGACCTGAAAGGGATATTTGACATCTTCCTAATACTGTCCCTTCTCTTCATACATGGAGATACAAGAGGCCCAATGAGTTTGTCCAAGGCCACACAGGTTGCAGGGGGAGTTAAGGTAAGATTACAACCGAGATCTGCTGAGTTGTTGTCTATGACACCAATGCTCATGATGCTGAATCTCTTTTTTTTTTTTAACCCTTGTACTTTGGTGTATTGTCTCATAGGTGGAAGAGTGGTAAGGGTAGGCAATGGGGGTCAAGTGACTTGCCCAGGGTCACACAGCTGGGAAGTGTCTGAGGCCGGGTTTGAACCCAGGACCTCCTGTCTCTAGGCCTGACTCTCACTCCACTGAGCTACCCAGCTGCCCCTGAATCTCTTTTTAAAATGGAAATTTTAGACTTTTCTTCAGAGTAGCTGAAGGGTTAAAGAAAATTTTAGTAAATCTTCCCTCTTGTATATCATAGGCCTCACATTTACCAGCAGAGACCGGGGCTGCTTAGAACTTTGGCCAGAGCTCTCAGCAGCTTCCCGAGGTCTCTGGCTGCCTGGAAGATAAACATACGTCAGGGAGAGTAACGCCTTGTCTCATGGAATGCGTCGTCTTCATGACTGTTGATTAAATTTTGAGACGTGGTTTGTCCGGCCCCTTCTGGAGACTCAGGATCTCAGCCGGGTCGCTCGGACCCTGGAAGCAGTGATGCAAACTACAGTTGCCAAAACGCCTTCTTTGTTTTGAGGTCAACGAAACCCCCTTCTGGAAAGTGGACTTTAAAGTCTCACTCATGGAAAGGATGCTTTGCCTGTGGCTCTCCTGAAGGGGAGCCTGAAATGCTAAACAAAGGGACTTCCCAGCTAAGAATATCCAGGTGCTGGAGTAAGCACCCATTCACTGATTTTCTATCTCTCTCATATTATTGCTAATGTAAGGAGCAGTTGGCACAGAGAAGGTTTGGAATATTGGAAAAGCAACTTTGAGTGACAGGAGCGGCAATTGGATGGAGACGCAGAGGCTTGTGGGAGAAAAGAACCACGGAGAGGGTCTTTGTCTCTGGACTCTGAAGGGGACAGAGGACTTTTGCCTGACCCTCTGGAGTCTACCAAGACTACCTAAAGGTTTCCTTGGATTGCTATTTCCCTGAAGACTCCATAGGTTCCCCGCTTAACTATATCATCAAAGAAGAATTTAGACATCTGCCAGCAGCTAGAAGGGGTCTGTGGGTCCGACAAGCTGCTGGGCCAACCTCAAAGACTCACTGTCCTGTCCTATGCCAATTTAGGAGAGACTCTCATAAACCTTCTGTCTGTAGTTTGGCTTAGCTAGCAGATAGAGGAGGGGGAGGGAAAGCTCCTGGCCAGGCCAGAAGGCTTGTTGCTGTGACAGTGCAGGGCTACCTAAATCCACTCACTTCTCCCATCCTTGATACTTCAATATAATAAATCATTTTGTTATCAAATTAGCAGTCAGATAAAGCTCCTTTGGGGACACAGTGACAATAGAGGGAAGAAGAGGGAATCGGGGGAGACCGTCTATCAAGTTTTGGCTATGCAAAGTCCAAGGCTGCCAGTCATTCAGTCTCTCCCCAACAGGGTTGGGTTCAGAAAGGGTTTATTTGGGGTCCAGGAAATTAAGTTAAGCCCTGGAAAACAGTTTATACCAAGCCCAAAAGAAACCCCTAATGACATTGACTCTTGTCCATCTCTGTCTGCTACATCCATCACAGAGATGCCCTCTAAGTCAGCGGTTCCCAAACTTTTTAGGCCTCCCATCCCTTTTCCAGAAAAAAATATTCCTTAGCCCCCTGGAAACTAATTTTTTTAAAAATTTTAATAGCAATTAATAGGAAAGATCAATGCATCTGCAGCCATCACCGCCTCCCTGGATCGCTGCAGCACCCACCAGGGGGCGGTAGCGCCCACTTTGGGAATCACTGCTCTAAGTAAAGATGAAGAGTTCCCTAGATGGGCTTATCACTCTAACAAGCCTGTCCATCCAAATGACATCTTTGGGAGTCCCCAAATCATCTTTACACTGCTGGGTATATTCATTTATGCTTTCTGTTCATTCATTTTTTTTTTAACATTTATTAATATTCATTTTTAACGTGGTTACATGATTCATGCTCCCCTTTCCCCTTCAACCCCCCCCCCGCGCCCCCCCCCACCCTTGGCCGATGCGCGTTTCCACTAGTTTTGTCATGTGTCCTTGAACAAGACCAATTTCCAAATTGTTGGTAGTTGCATTGGTGTGGTAGTTTCGAGTCTACACCCTCAGTCATGTCCACCCTGACCCATGCGTTCAAGCAGTTGTTTTTCTTATATGTTTCCTCTTCTGCAGTCCTTCCTCTGAATGTGGG